>NC_056626.2:253357892-253665392 GCF_002870075.4 Lactuca sativa
AGTATTACATGTTCAAAAAACACTATTAAACTAAGATATATGTTCAAAAAACACCAACGAAGTACATATTCTGTTCAAAAAACACCATCTCTATGGTTTGGGGTAAATTACATGTTTAGCCCCTAACTTTTTTATCTTAACTCGGACGGTCTCTAGTGTTTTTATTTATTTTGCCTTCGGACCATGATCGAGTTAAAAGACTAATATACCCTTATTAATTTTATTTAACATTTATTTTTATTACTTGTTAGTTATTTATACAATTGATATATTTATAATAAATAATAATATAAATTGTATAAATAATTAATAAATAATAAAAATAATGTTAAATGAAAGTAATAAGAGTATATTAGTCTTTTAACTCGATCTGGGTCCAAAGTCGAAGCAAATTTAAAT
The DNA here is from genome assembly GCF_002870075.4 of Lactuca sativa. Classification (NCBI taxonomy): domain Eukaryota; kingdom Viridiplantae; phylum Streptophyta; class Magnoliopsida; order Asterales; family Asteraceae; genus Lactuca; species Lactuca sativa. The sequence goes on from NC_056626.2 coordinate 253,358,292, forward strand.
TAAAGGAACCGTCCGAGTTAAGAAAAAAAGTTAGGGACTAACTAAGTAAATTACCCAAAACTATAGAGATGATGTTTTTTGAACAGAACATGTACTTTGTTGGTGTTTTTAGAACATATGTCTTAGTTTGATGGTGTTTTTTAAACATATAATACTTGAATGCTTTTTTTGAACGAATTTGAAACTTCGATGGTCTCTTAAGTCATTTTCCCATTTATATGTAATCATATATGTCCCAATTAATAATGGGTAAAATAGTTCATATCTAAATTGTTCGATTAATTGTTTTTATGCCACATCATACTTTCATTTACTTATTATAGCATTTGTATCCTATCAATATCCATTTTCTACTTCGAATAAATGAATATTAGGAGTGTACCTTAACACCAATCTGCCAATTATTTCCATAGCCTTGACCATCATCACATGCATCCACATAACAAACAAAAATGTTTCTCATGCGTTTCTCTCTCACTTTGCAGACAAACAGCATGGAATGAAACTCCATCAATGTCATCAGTTATTTAACGACAAAAGACCAAACAACAACATTTACTATCATATAGCCACCTCGCAGTGAAACAACCACCAAACTGCAAAACGTGTTAGTTGCCTCCATGAGCATGGTAATATCATATCTCATCGGACATGACATGGAGAACCACAAGTAGCTAGCTTCACTAGATACTCCTAGCAAGAGAGATATAACCGTGCAACCGCTCATTGGACTGGGTCTACAGCCCCATAACCGGAAAAGTAAACATAGTCATAACCGGGTCGGTCTATTGCGGTCGATCTCCACCGTGACATACTGACATGCATCGGTCCCCTTGTATCATCCTTGCCTTTATCTGCCATACACCATCGTCTCTACCATCATGTATCCATATCCTATAGCCAATAAGCTTCCATGAGCTTATCCTTCTTGCCTCTCCCTCTTCGCCGATTCGCCGGAGCTCTACCTCTTTGCCGGAAGTAATGGCACAGCCCCACTCTCACTCACTCTCTCTCTCTCTATCACACACACACACACTCTCTCTCTCTCTCTCTCTCTCGTTCGGTCTTGTGTCTCGGTCGTAACCCATCAAAACAGTCGTGTGGTCTCTTTTAGTCTTCCCTCATATCCCAAACACAAAAAGAAACGGACGAAAGAGGAGGAAATAAACAGACGATAAGGAAAACGGAAATGACACATAGGTCCTATACATGTACATAACTGGATTTAGACAATATTACGTAAAATTGTTCCTGTGGTTGGCAAATTATAACACCGGAGTTCCTTTTCAAAGTTTGTGAACACCATGTGTCCTTTTGAGAAGAAATTTGCACATGAGGGTCCTTTTGGTAAACACCGTTAACTTAGACAAGTTAGTCTCTCTCACATGCCCAATATGTGAGGAAAATTTGTTATTTTTCTGATTTACTTTATGTATTCACGAGGGATTGATTTTATGTTGTGTATCCATGTTAGAATCAATAAAGGTTAGTTTGGTAATTTTCATATGAGGGATACCTTTTTCCTGTTAAGTGCTTCTTGAGTACTGCATCTTCGTGGATTATATTAGCATAACATTATGTAAGCAAAAGTATCATGTTTACATAAACCAAATTAAAATCAAATTTCACAAAAACATGATTTTTACACAAACTAAATTAAAATCTAATGTCACAAAAGCATTGTACTAAAAATATTCCTAACCAAAACACTACCCATAAGCAAAAGTCATAAATTCTTTAACCAAAAATACCCAAAAGAAAAAGTACCCATAAACAAAAACATAACAAATATCACCCATCAACCACTGTTTTCCCTCTCTTCTGCACTTCATTACTACCATCATTCATCCTCTCTCCTTCTCCACCTTGACCCTTACAGCTTCTTTGATTGTGCCCTTTGTTTCCACACTTGCTGCAAGTTATTGTGATGTACTTTCTGCTCAGGTTTTTCCCTGTAGTCACAACCTCACCTACAGCTATCTTTCTCTTCTTTTTTGGCCTCCCAACCTAGAAATAAAAAAGAAAAATATTAGAATCAGATAGTACCTAGTACCTGAGTATTATGTTTAAATTTTAAAGATTACCTGAATATGATGTTTAGGGGGCATTAGTATAAAAGGACATGCTGATTTGCGCCACATGCTCTTTCCATTAATAGGGTCTATTTTATGGCTATACATATCAGCCTATGTTTGAAGCCAATAAACTGGATGAACCCATGCCTCTATATCAGGTACTTTTTTTCCACCATACTTGATTTTGTCCCAAATTGCACTCTCAACATGACTACAAACAATGCCTGTGAGTTCCCAATATGTACAAGTACAAGTTTTTTCCTTCAAATTGACCACATATTGGTCCTTCCTTGGAGTGGTCACCTGTGTCTTCTCAGCACCATTAAAAATGCACACATTTTGAGTTGCTTCTTTCTTAATACCTTCTAAAATGGTTGTAGTTGTTGGTGTTAGTGGTCCTTTGGATTTGTCAATGGATTTTTGAACAACTATCCTTTTCATCAAGTATTCTCTCCAAAAAAGTTATCACGGGTTTGTCTCTAGCATAAATGATTTTTGAATTAAATACCTCACACAAGTTATGTCACAACTAGGAATTTTGATGCTTTGTAACAACAACAATGATAACAATTGTGAACCAAAAATCTGGAAGCATGTATGATGCTTATTCAATAACAACAAAATCCCCATAAAACACTCTATACAAGCACTTCAAATAGTCAACAAAGAATTGGAAACCCTAGAAATCCCAGTTTAAGTCCATTATGGACTAGGATTTCCTTATTAGGCCTAATGGACCAATAAGCTCCCAATTTGACTATTTTTGGCTTGGGACCCTTAAATGGGCCCTAATTGGACACACTTTCATTTGTTTTAACATTTTGGTCCATAATGGGCCTAGAATGAAATAAAATACCCTAATGGGCCATAACAAAACTAAATAGCCCTAATGGGCCATAAAACTCATACTTTGATGAATATTGGACCGTGAATTACTCTAAAAGGCCCAATGGGTCGAAAACCTACTCAATGGGCTCATGGTTTCGAACAAAATCAAGCAATGGCCCAAGATGAACTACTTCCTTCCTCCTAAGTCTAAGAATTCGGCCTAACTACACAAGAAAGGGGGAAGAGTTGACTTTTAAGGTTGCCACCTCACTAATACACCACATACTTCTATGCATGGACCAACATGCATCTAGAATGGTCACCTCAACTCTCTCTCTTTACTCTTGGTAGAGAACCCATCACACACACCCACACTCTTCCAAATTCTCTCAAACACTCAGAAGAACACTTTTACATCTTCTCTCTAATTTTTGAGAATTAGAAGCATTCCAAGGAGGTTATTCCACAAAAATCATCATCTTAGGTAACTTGATGCTTGGATCCATAATCTAGACTCTTTGTTTTATCAGAAATCTCTTCTTAACTCATATAAACTCATGATCATCCTCCTAGAAACCTCTAAGATCGAAATCAACCCAAGAACGCTTGCTAGGGCTGAAAATAGCATCAAACTCTCCCATTCTCTTCTTCAAATCGAAATCAACAAGCAAATGTGAGTTCATACCCCTCTATTTTCGGTTTTCATATGTTTTATGGGGGAGAATACAAGTAAAATGTGTAGATCTATGTGTATATGTATGTTATGTGTGATTTCATGTGTTTATGTGGTAAATGTGTAACAAAAAGAATAGAAATTCGAGATCTATGGCTTTAAGAGGAAGATAAACATGATCTAAGATGTATAACACTACCATTTTCATGTCACCAGCTCTGTCCTAGAAACGGTAGTGCCTTGAACTCCAAAGTTCATCCATAGACAATTACCGACCATATCTGGACCATGATAGAACCCCTGAACGCTGACTTCACTGGAGAACTATCCCTCTAACCTTGACTGGGGACCTTCCAAATAATACTCCTGCACAGATCTCAATGATGATCCGGAATGATAACGGTACACGCTGAACCCGCTCCGCAAGATGCATTCCTCTGTGGGTTCATCAAGGACTTTTCGGCATGCAGGATGGCATATATGATCCTGGATGACCCAAACACTAGCAGGAAATCGACCCAAGATCTAACTTATCCAAACTTACTCATAACTCCAACACGATACGTATCCCCAACATCCATTTAGTAGCAATAGAAGATGACATACCCGCAACATATGGAGGAATACTAATCACCTTTGGCTGACATGATCAACCCTACTACCCTGAAGTAGCCTAAACCCTCGGAGGGACAAACTCCCTTATGCACTGTCCTGTGTGTGCTGCACTGACTCCGTCCCTGCTGGCCTTTCACCTGATGATCAGAAATCATGGTTCTCTTCCTGGGACCCTTACTATACGCAACTAGCATGAACCTCTCTTCTCAAAGTGCTCCAAATCGATCTCGCATCTGCAACTTAGTGGAAATCATATCCCTCAGGGTCTGACGCCCTGCCACGCTCACTAACTCACTTGCCAATGGCTAAGCTACAACAACTGGAACATCCTCTGTCCCTAAACTAGGTCACAAACTCTTCCCTGAAGCTTCTCAGATTCTCCAAGACTCTCACTGATTCGAATATGAATCTTGTGCTTTCAGTAGTACGGGCCCAATACTACCTTCCACACCTATCTATACTTTCCTCATCAATCCTCCCGGATCCTCCAAGTCACTTCTTCAATTGGTACCTCCAAGTCTCACTGAGCCTCACTACTAACCCACTGAATCATGTCCTAGGCTTCCCTAGGTTCCCGAACTCACCCAGTCCTCAACTGCTAAAGGACTTCCCACTAATGTCAACTAGCTACCTCATGGATATAGCCATTCGCGACTTAACATATTCAGTTAGTAGCTAGTTCACATTACTAAGAGTTCCTTAGAGCACAAAGCAAGCAACATTCAGACAATGGAAAATTTAACCAACATATTCCAATCAAATCAGTTTATCCTCCTATCAGGAATCTATACTATCATGTAACTCCAAAGGCTCATACAATTAGGCAGAACCTAATCAAGCTATCCTATCATTGGCTGATCAGTACTACCATGTAATTCAGCAAACACATACATCAGGAACATAAGGCATCTTCCTAGATCCTTAGCCCTAGTCTAGCATGCAGTTCTCATAATCATATCATAATATGTATGGGTATCTTGGGGAAAAACTTACTTGAGCTCGGCTGATTGCATGCATCACACACTTTGTTCTTTTGGAAGTTCTGTTCTCTTTTCAAATTCTTTTCAAACTTCTTTATAAAATGATCTTACTTTTGAAAATTTCCATACCAAGTCCTTAGTTTGAGTTCAGACACACCCGAGAGTGTGCCCGAATCTCTCAAACCAAGGCTCTGATACCAACTTGTAACGTCCCAAAATTCAAGGCAAAAATTTTCATTTTTAATTAGGTTATTACATAAAACCAAAGTGTGAATAATCAAAATATAATATTATGAAACCATATCAGAGTATAATCCCAAGGATCTCGTGTGCGGAAAACATAGTGTGATGCGCTGCGACCAAGCCGACTCCTTTCCTTTGAAAAAAAGTACCTGAAACCAAAACTGTAAACCGTAAGCACGAAGCTTAGTGAGTTCCCCCATCATACCACATGCCACATAGCACCGTCAGTATCTCTCAACCGGTAACTGCCATCAGTATCTTTCAACCGGTAACTGCCATCCATATTTTTCAACCGGTAACCGGGGACTATTTCACCCCTACCAATATCACATAATAATATGTCATAAACATACTGATCACGTACTAACATCATAAACATGCTAATCACATACTAACATATCATAAATAGACAGATAAACATTGCACGGGCTCTGTATACCCCTTCGGTATCTTTCAACCGACAACTATCATCGGTATCTTTCAACCGGTATCTGCCATCGGTATCTTTCAACCGGTAACCGGGGACTATTTCACCCCTACCACTATCATTAAATAACATGATATAATCATACAGTCAGGCATTATTGGGGTACTGACCTACCCTTCAGTTTTAACGACCGAGTCAGGGAAGAACTATTCACTGCTACTACCACTGACACACATAGCATATCACATAAGCATAAGCATATCACATAAGCATATCAAGATAATTATCAGAAAGACAATTATCTACGAACTACCCCTGTTGGTGGGCCGGCATTGTGGCCTTAGACCCACCCCTACTGGAAGGTAACTCACTTCACACTGCTGAAGTCCCGTAGACTCAACCCCACACTGTTGAAGTCCAGTAGACCTAGCCCCAACTGCTGGATAACAGATTGCTGAACTGTCGACACCAAAATAACACCTAATTAATAATTGGGTCCCAACGCATAACCATAAATACATACTTGGATAATTACTATATTACCTTAAGGTTGGCTTTATTCAAGCCCAAGGCCCAATCTAAAGGCTCAAAAGTCAACTATGAGTCAAAGCCTAACATATGGCCCAATTTTCCACAATTGGGCCCAAACCTTTATAAGGTCTTACCATAAGGCGCAACCAAAAGTCCAATCCAACATTTGACCTTCTAATGGCCCAATATCATATAATCCTTAAGGCCCATCTATGGCCTAATTTTCCAAATTGGGTCCAACTCCTCATATGGACCTTATCCTAAAGCCCATTAATCATTCTAGCCCATTTATCTGATCTTGGATGGCCCATTAATAACCCAATCATCAAGGCCATATAAAAGGTCCAACAATACACCAAAGTGAAATTAGGGTTTTCACATAAAATGATGATTAGGGTTAAGTCCTCTCACTTAATCCATTAAGGACTTAATCCATTAAGTCTAATATTACTTAGATTAATTTCTTGACAACTATTATTATTTAATATCTCCAGTTATTAAATAATTCCCATGTGTCCCGATTAATTCCTTAAATTAGGGTTTTTATTGGTATTGTGGTTCTTCCATCCCCAAATGTTAGCCCATTTATCAATTTGGGCTTTTAGGTCCATTAGGGCTTTATTGGGTCAATTAGAGTCCATTAGACTCATTAGGGTTTTCACTAAGCCCATTTGGCTACATTAGGCCCATTTGCGTAACAAGGCCCATTAGGGTTTCAAACACCCCAAACGAATCACACTTGATGAGGCAAGACACACCGCCACCCGGCACGGCAGCCGGTGGCGGCAGCCACCACCCAACGGTGGTGGTTTTGAGATTTCATTTCATTATTCCGACACTATTACAGTTACAAAGTACAATCTCCAATACCACACACTCACACTAATGCTAATACACACACAACCACCTAATGGTGGCCGGTGGTGGCGCACGGCGGCAGAGAAGCTACAACCGGCGACAACCACCATGGTTGGCAGCCATGGTTGTGCACATGCTCTCCAGCGACACAAACATCCCAAACACACTTAAACACGCACTTGAAACACAATCACACACCCACTAAAACACCTACATACATATGTCGAGGCGGCAGAATCGGCGGTTGTGATGACAGCCACCACCTCACGTGGTGGTGGCGGCGACGGTTTACCTTGCTTCCCTGCCCAAAACAACTCACACATTCCACTGTTAGCCCTAAAATCAGCCCATAAAGGCGAACACACACATAATCAGCCACCTCCAAGGCAGCAGAACATCGCCGGAATGCACAGAGGTGGTGACAAATGACGGCGGCGAACCAAAATGACGACCACAAGGCTGCCGACGACAACAATCGATATATACGACGCTAGATAACCGGAAATAGGGGAGGAGAGGAGAGGGAGAGGCTCCAGATGTGCTTACCATCGATTTTCCGGTCACTCATGGCCTTCGCAGCAACAATACTCCACTCAAACGTCGGTCTTGGCGGTTCCTCCCAACAGCCGCTACATTGTCCATATCTTCGCCGGCGATGGAATCATCGGGGGGTCGAGCACAGCACGGAGATAGTGGCTGGAAAAGTGGGAGGTATAAGGGTGGTGGCTACTCGTGACATTAGGGTTAGGGTGGAAGCGGGAGGGGTGACGGGTTATATACCCCGATCCCCCAAACTTACTTCCATAATGTCGCACCTAGCCCCTCCATCCAGAAATCATCTCAAAATAAATGTCATATTTACCTTTTAAACCTTGACCTCGAAAATCCCTTTCAAATCAAGTCCCATAAATTACGAAACAGCCCCAACTTCTAAAATCTTGACAATTCAGCTCCATATGTTACCCCTTTAGCCCCCAATATCTTATTTATGACGTATTCAACCCTTCTACCTCATTTCTTTTTAAATTAAATCCCAATAATTACTACGGAGCCCTTGTCTTCATAAATAATTATAAACTGAATCCCAAACAGACACTATTAACCCCCGACTTCTAGAAATGTGGCAATTAACTCCTCGAACCCAACACCCTGCATACATAATTATTTATTTTAGGCTACCATTCATTCACTAATTTATTTATTTAACTAATAAAATAAACGGGTGTTATAATTTGTATCCCCAAAATTAAGTCCTTCAAATGAATCTAATTTAGTAGCATCTTCCAATGGGTGACCTTCATTTGCATCATAAAAAATATGGAACAGGTTCATTAAGTGTTGATTGCCCATGTTCTATGTAAATGTGAAGGACTTTATTTTCCTTAACATATTTACTCATGTTATTAACATCCCCATCAGTAACCAGAGGCATTAACCCAAAATCCAATTTGGTACCTGGTGTATGAAAATGAAGGTAGATTGGTTCACCATTCTTATATCCAAGTTCCCTAACCATGTCGGCTAGCTCGTGAATAGAAAACAAATCCGTATCAACGAAATCGTAATAATCAACTATTCCATCAACATATCTTATTCCTCTATTCTTCGTAAAAGCCCCATTGTGATGGATTTTGAAGGAACAAAAATTTTCTAATGATCCTGATAAAAATCGAAACTTTATTGTTACCTTGGAGGGGAAAAAACTAACTATAATATTTTTGAGATAAACTTTGTATTTTGATGATAAAACTTACCATATTCTTCGTGCAAGTTTGGTTCAGGGGCAAAACATGAACGAAGATTCCATATACTAAGCACCATTATGCATGAACTTCAACAATGATGAAGATGAAGGAGATTTTGCTCGTGATTATGGTTGTTTGAATATTCTTCAATTGTAAGGAGAAAAGGATTTTTGGGGTAATGATTGATGAACTAACGTAGGGTTATGAGCATGAAAGGCAATAGTGTGGAAAAGATGAAAAATACCGAATTGCCCTCACATAATGAGCACGTGAGAGAGACTAATGTCTCCAAGTTAACGGTGTTTACCAAAAGGACCCCCCATGTGCAAATTTCTTCTCAAAAGGACCCATGGTGTTCACAAACTTTAAAAAGGACCTCTAGTGTTATAATTTGTCAACCGCAGGGACCATTTATGTAATTTTGTCTTGGATTTAATTCTTTTTAGATACCTCCGTAAACATGCTTAATTCTTTAATGTGGCTTTCAAAGCACAAGTTACAATTTTGGTCCTTTTAACATTCTTTCCTTGATCACTATATACCTTCCACATTAATTAGATTTAATTTAAACCTTCAAATGTTTGTGCACCCTATTTTATTATATCATTTTTTTTTTTTTTTTTTTTTTTTTTTTTTAATTTTATCTTAAATAAATCCCAACATTAATTAAATCAATTTAACCCATTTTAGTTATTAATTTAATTCTTTAAATCACTTAAATCTCATTTAAATACTTAATATCCTAATTAACTTACTTTTGTTTATCTTATCGTGTATCATATATTAAACATCTAATTTTGTATTATAACTGCAAATAGTTCGTATTTCCTACAAAACGAAGTCACTAAAGGAAAAACTTGGGTTGTTATACATATAGGTTCAAACGTGGATTGACATCTATTGTGCGGACGTTTGGACAATGTTATTATGTGAGAATGATAAAGAAAATATGTTGATTTGGTAATGTGAATATGTTCAATCTAACATAACTATTGTGATCCTCACTAATTAAATCGTCTATAAAGTTATTATAAACTTCTTTTTTATTATTCTCATTCTGTCAGAATGTTATTAGAATGTTTATTGAGTCGTATTCTGTAAAAATAATAATGAGTAAAAAACAATGTGTGAGAACAAAAATGAATAAGAATTAGTGAGAATGCATGAAAATGACGATAGTTGTGTAAGGTTGAACGTATTCACATTACCAAACAACAAATTCTCTTAGTAATTCTTATAGCATAACATTGTCTACATGTCCGTACAATAGTTGTCCATGCACATTATAACCTACCTCTCTCTATATATATATATATATATATATATATATATATATATATATATATATATATATATATATATATATATGTATGTGTGTGTGTGTGTGTGTGTGAATTTGTTGAAAACTCATTTTTTCACTAGAACCTGAGAACTAATAGTGGAACATTTGATCATAATTAACTAATTAAGGGAATGATCGTAATATTATCAATCTCATTTAATATTTAATTTCTTGTGTTATTGGAAATATTAATAAAAAAGTCTAAAAATTAACATTATAACTCAAATTTTCGGATTTTATTTTATAAAAATAGTTATTTTCAGTTTTTTTTCTTAAAAAGCAGATTTTTAATTTTTTTTTTAGAAAACATGAATTTTTAAAAAAAATTCAATTTTAAAAATCATACTTTAAAAAAAAAATTGGAATATTTAAAAAACTACAATTTTTTAAGCAAAAAAAAAAAAATTAACGTTTCAGGTGCATATATGCATATTTTTTTCAAGTGCATATATGCTTATTTATTATACTATAATGTTTGTAAATAAATCATAAAAAGACATGTTTATTTACTAGTCTATAAACATAAGATACAAGTATTTTATTCAATACAAAATAAAATATAAAAAACAAAAGATGCTACAAAGATTCAAAGTGTTATAAATTTATTCGTGTCAAGATTTCCATATTTTCTTCAAATTATCATTTCACTTCTTTTATATTTTCCACAAATTCTTCCAAATCCATAAGAAAATTAAAAATATATATATATATATATATATATATATATATATATATATATATATATATATATATATATATATATACTGATTAACGCAAGAACACCGACAAAAATGCATATGTATATATCATGTTAGATTCACATGTAATTATTGTTGGGTTTTGAGCAATCTAACACTCCTAAGTGTACATGCAACCCTAAATACCTTGGATCTATGTTTTCTCTATTATACATGCAAATATCAACTTTCCAAGGTATTGTTCTACTCTAGCATACAAAACTTTGAATAACACAAGTTAGAATAACATACCTTTTGTTGGTGCTTGTCTTCATGAAGCTTGAGTGCCTAGTGCCCCAAGTGTGACACCTCAAATGGTTCACACAACACCATAAGCACTTGGAATAACTTAGAGAGAAATTAGAACACTTCAATAATCGGCTTGCCCTCCATGCATAACTAGTGGCCGACTTCTCACATCAATAAGATGCTTATATAGTTGTTACAATTAGGGTAAACCCTAATTGTCATGGCTTTCCATTTCCTTGGATCCATGGGTTCAAATATACCATGGAGCATCCAATGGGTTTGAGCCTAACTTGATAATCCATTGAGCATTAGCCCACTATATAAGTATAAATGATTTACACAATCAACCCATATATTTAATTAGTCTTCTTTTGATCACTTAATTAATTCTAGATTAATTCTTGATCAATAATAATTAAATAATCTTATTAATATATTAGAACTTATAATATATTAATAAACCTTAAGTGTTATTTCTCTCATTTTAGTCTATCCAAGTGCATGATGCCATGCAACCCAAATGGACCATGCCGGGTCGGGTCAAGTCTTACCAATTATAGTTATGGATTTAGACATTAATCCAACAGTCTCCCACTTGGATAAGTCTAAAACTATTATTGCAAGTATGACTTCATAACCCGACTAGCAATCGTAGCTCTCAAAAGCTTCTGTCGAACTCTGACCTTGTAGATGAACTCTGACCTTTGTCAATGACTTGTCCATTGGATAAGTGATCATATATTCCTCCATTCTAGATATCATATGGATTGAGACATGGATTATAATCATTCTCTCTGTCCATTTGTTGTTTCCCGATTTCTGATTTATGACGACTGACTAATTAAACAAATCAAATCAGTCCTGGCCCGGCCGAGCACTTCCATTTGTCATCATCAAATCATCGAGGGGCCCACAGATATCGCTTTTATCCCGAAGGTAAAAGGAATGGATAAACTTCAACTCATATGCTTGTACTAACTATTTTTTGAATCATACACAAAGGCATGTTTTATAACATCGAGTTACCAATGCGTTTACGTGCAATCAATGTATAACCAACTCATAGTCAACAACTCATATCTCTAGGTTTGAAGAATATAAGATATTATCGTCTCATGATTCACTCGTGATAAAATCCATGAAGTGAATCCAAATGAGCGTGGGTTGAATCCAATACTCAGCCCTTATGAGTACTCATGAATGTTGTAGCAACTATTGCATTGTCTAAAGCACTTTAGACAAATCATACAAGCCAAATTCATGACAGTCTTGATTCATATCTACTTCCAACATATGACCGCCTGTGGATGGTTTGAATAACTTGGTCACTCGGGAGAGTGACCTAGTTATTCTGGAAGTCAAAACATGCAAAGTGAAACACAAAATAATACTAGTCCTATATGGCCTCAACACTTTGAGCGTAAATAAAACACCTTTTATCTAAGCACCATATTGATCACTCATTATTAATGTTTCGATTAATCAACTTAATACTTGAATTGAAACAGTAGTGATGCCATGCTCCAAGCATGCATACTATGTTTCTCTAAACAATAGCTATGCCATACTCCAAGTATGCACACTATGTTTACATATGGTCATCTCTTTGTGAAATGTATATCAATTGAACATAACTTCAATGATTCTCATTTCACAATCCCAATCCTTATTGTAAATGTAAGAATACCAAGTTCTTGTCATTTACCGTAATCTATGCAATGATCCTATTGTAATGATATTCACGCAAGTCACAAAGACTTGGAAACAAACATCACAAAGTATTCCAATGGAAAGCAATTCCATGGAGATGAAGTCTCAAATTCAAAGTACATTCCTTTGAACATCCTTCTTTGCATTAAGTTCTTTAATCTTACACATATTCAAAGAATAACTTCCACCTATGGAAAAAATTCCATATTCCCATCTTGACCATCACTTTTGAACAAGAGTTGCCTCTTTCCAAAATATGTCAATACGATCCTTACTCTATACTTCCAATTGTCCATGAGTAACCAAACTTTGGAAAACCCCAAATTGTTCTCGACAATTGCTTAATCATCTTAGTCATATCCAGTTCTAATCCATTTTCCCTTCTTAACGCTCTAAGCATTAGGAAAATTTAGAATGGATTATAACACATGCAATCGATCCTATATCCGAAGCATATGGGATACGATTCATGCTATAAAATTTTATTTGCCATGTTCTCATAATTCGAACTATGAAGAGGGATGCCGTAATCATAATCGAATTTTGAGAAAGCAACATATATAGAAATTCCTTATGTTGAACCATTCCAACATAACATTCATATATATTCTTGACTAAAGTTGATTAAAATCTCAATCTAAAATTATAGAATTGAAATGAAGTATAAATTTCTCTCCCTTAATTATAGTAAAACAACTTTTTCAAAGCGAGTTGAAACTTTTGTTTTCTATAATTAACATTGCTAACTTGCAACATAATCATCATGCTCCCACTAGCATAGTGATTATTATCTAACTAGCATAACACTTTATGCTCCCACTAGCTTTGACATGTACCTATAAATCAGTAAGATTTCTGATACTAGATTGCCTTGATAAGACTTTATCAAATCATACACCTGGAGTCTAACCCTTTCCTTAGATACCTCACATGTGAGTCTAAACCTTTGCCATTCTCATTAGTTAGTGTGCCGGTTAACCACACACGCTCCACTAACGACATAAGAATGCAAACTTCACACTTGCTATCCACTTAAATCTACTTAGTGAAAGAGTTTCCTCACTATCATTTTCATGAATCGGAGAGAAACCTTATGACACTTAGATTTAATGGTGTATGTGTTCTTATCCATGTGAATTGTCAAAACCATAGTCACAAGACAAGGATAATGACAAATCCAAACTCATATGGACTGAACTCAATCTAATTTCTTGCCACCTTGCAGCTCAAGGGCCTGCCATTGCTCCCAAGTTGTTATGCAACCAGTTGAGAACTCTTAGAACTCCAATGCAAAACCAACTTTAACTGGAATGGGCACATAATATGTCAACACGATAGGTTACAAACCTCAAGTCGTGGTCTAGTGATTAACAAAACTCTTGATTAGTTCTTGAATCTATCTTAAGATCCTTTTAAGACTCCCACTAACCTCTTGACATATAAGATTCTCTTTGTCAAGAACCATTCCTTGACAAAAACGAATATTCAAGAGTTAGTGCAGATTCTTATCAAGTTAAACACTTCTCACAATTGGTCTCAGTTGGTCTTTGTTTTATCCAAAACATCACAACTTACCAATTTCAAATGTACAAGAGTAAGAACACATTTTACTCTACATTTAACAAGTGTTTTAAACCTTTCTTAAGATTATGTCACTCAAGGCTTAATCTTGGAGTATGACTCTAAGATTTAATTTTGGAACGAAGTATAATTTATCTTTTGATCTAACCATTTCAACAATTCACGATTCCTCTCCTTAGCCAAACAAAATGAACTAAGGTGTCCTTAGAGGATCAATTGTGACATGGTTTCATAATCACTAAGATAATCATAAAAGAAGATACTCAAGTACTCTCCCATCTCTTCAGATTAGAGAAACTTTTATCTTTCTGCTTTATTTGATTCTTCTTACTCATTATGTCTATCATTGAAACTTCTCCAATGATCCAGAACTATACTTAAACTTGTAAGTATAACCATATTTACTATACTTTAGAAAATCATAATGAATAATCTTATCAACTTTGTGGTGGACCTGATCAGCGCACACCCAAGTGTATTCGATCCCTTTGTCCTTCACTTGATTCACATATACATGTGAACAAGGAATTAGACTTAATTTCCCAAATATATAAAAAATTCTCATGATCATACAATACAAGTTGCATGATTCCAAGTTTCTATCCAACTGAAACTTGGGTGATGAGAATGTTTCCTTATTTGGTAAATTATGACAATTCCACTAATGAAAGAATCAAATCCATTTACCCATATTGCTTATCAATGGAAACATATAACCAACAATTTTTCACAAATGCCATTGTAAGGATACTTAAAATAAATAAAATCAAAACATTTTTTCTTTTATTTTAAAACTTTGCGGAAAAACTTATCCTTACAATCCATATGGAAAACTTGTTGTTATCTATTCCTAAGCAATATATCATCACTCTTAAGTAACAGCTCAAAATTCTAATCACCGAACCATGCGATCGAAATCCATCTTCGCGATCAGAATCAGCATATACTTCCTTTAAGTTTCTTCACTTTTCCTTTGATTCTTAAAACATCAACATGTGACCTCGTCACATTATGCAATAAGAATCTCAGAATAGAAATTAATAGATTTAGACAATGGACTTTACCTGAAGTAGAGTCAACCTATTAACTTTACCATCCTTAAGGTTTTTAAGGTAAATTTGGCAGCTTCACAACCAATGTCTTTCCTTTGGCAACAGAATCATATGGACTTTTTGGAAACGGTACATGGAACTATCACAGACTTAACCTTTCTCTTTACCATTTGGTCAACCAAGTTGACTATGGCCGATCCCTTTCCATTGGGAAGAGAAAGTTTTTCCTGGACCTCCACTGTCACCATTTTCAATGTCCAAATAGGTTTGGAAAGTAGATCTTCCAAAACAATTTGCTTTACTGATGCTCCAAATCATTGCTGATTTAGCATCATCATGCAAATAGGTAAGATCATTAAGGGTCTTGTCGTGACCTGTCATCAGGGAGTGACTGAAGAACCAAGTCAGCAGCCAGCTACCTCGGGACTTCGACACCCGACTCTCCCGACTTTTCAATATGTGGCTTAATCCCCAAGATCTAAGCACATATAGACTTTGCTTGCCAATAGGGATTGAGTGACTTAGAACTTATCAAGTCTTAAAATTTGTGGGATAGGGAGATTTATTGGAAGAGGTGGATGAAGTGAAGTATGATTTCTAGTCCCACAAATGCCCAACAAAGGGATTGATCTTTCACCTTGATTGCCATTTGGGATATCATCTTCATTAGGAAGCTTGTTCCTAAATATTTGGGAAGACGATAGCTGTCTAAACTAGACATTTATAATGGGAGAAATTCAATTTAGTTGATTTAAAGTCCTTAATATAACACCCAATATGAAGTATTAAGGCTAGGACCCAACAACCTATTTATAACTGGAAGAGGGATGCCGTAATCCAAATTATAAAATAGTTGAAAGTAGGTAAATGACGATTTACCAATTTCCACCATGAAAAATGAAATATAATTAAGTTTTAATTGGATTTGAAATTCCTAGATCTTTTGAGATACATTGAACTTTCGATGGCATGTTTGAATCTCGATTGTGCCCTCTCAAGTTTGTGACTGGGATGCCGAGGATCACAAACAAGGTGTGAATAACCATACAAATTGACTTGGTACCCTCAACAATATTACCTAATCGATGTGTCGGTTAACCACACACGCTCCACCGATCTATAATAAAGTCGAGTTACCCTTTGCCACTCTTACTAGTCCATGTTAGTGTGCCGGTTAACCACACACGGTCCACTAACGACTTGGTAAGGTACAAAGTGTAATTTTATGGGCTAGCACCTTTTCACATTTTCCTAAGTAACTAAGATTGGGAATTTATAAGTGTTTAGTTACTTAGTATTTATCATTATACTTTTAATGAAGGGATAATTATAGTCCATTCCTACCCGTTCGGCTAACGACCCTCCACCAGTCAAGGAAGCGGTGGGTGAGAGTGGACACCCATTAAACTGCCATTTTATAGGCAGTAACCTTATACCCCCTTATAGACCGGCTTCGTGAATGAGGCCTACTAACGGTAAGATTGACTTCCTCTTATACATATCTATATAATTAAAATTATAATAATAATATAAGGGTTGAATTTTAAACTTTTTAAAATTTCAATGTTCAATTTGGAATTAAAGTATACATGAGGAGTAACTTTTCAAATTCCAAAACTTGAGGGCAAGTTTTGAAACTATTTCAAGACTCTTTAAATCATAACTTATGAGTTTAATGGTTCATTAAAATGAAGACTCTTCGTTTTAATGTAACCCCTTATTCTTTAAAAACACTTTAAAGAAGTGTCTCTTCAACATCCATAACTTGAGGACAAGTTATGGAGTCATTAAACTATTTAATGGAAAAAACTCTTACATTTTATGTAACCTACAAAACTTTTATGAGTTTTTAAGATTCATAAATATGACTTTTCACATAACTTGAAGACAAGTTACAAAAACATATTTTATGAACTTCTTTTAGACTAATATGGATTGAAAACAACTAAAACATGATTTTTTCATTATCAATCTAAACTAACTCATAAATAAAGGAAACATAAAATTCTTGTAAATTCATAACTTGAGGACAAGTTATGAACTCCATACAATTTTCAACAAGATCATGAATTATATCAACAAACTATTTGCACACAATTCCTATGATCTAGCAAAACTCATAAGCATGATCATTCATAATCAACAATTTTCAAGAATAACATGAACATATATAAACTTGAAACTTTTATTATAGCATTGAAATTGGTTTAACATAATCATTACCATATTTAAAACAAGTTTTATAAGCCCAAAACAGTCATAGGTAATGATTCTAGACCAATTCCAACACCAAAACTCGAAAATATGCTGTCTGGAGGTCCAACTCGTCGAGTGCATGAACAAACTCGGTGAGTTGGATGCATTTTGCCTTGGACTCGTCGAGTCCCTTCATGGACTCGGTGAATCTGCTGGGCAGACAGCACCAAAAGTCGATTTTTAAGCAGTTTAAGCAAGTACAACAAGAAAACAAACCTGACTCTGATACCACTGTTGGGTTTTGAGCAATCTAACACTCCTAAGTGTACATGCAACCCTAAATACCTTGGATCTATGTTTTCTCTATTATACATGCAAATATCAACTTTCCAAGGTATTGTTCTACTCTAGCATACAAAACTTTGAATAACACAAGTTAGAATAACATACCTTTTGTTGGTGCTTGTCTTCATGTAGCTTGAGTGCCTAGTGCCCCAAGTGTGACACGTCAAATGGTTCACACAACACCATAAGCACTTAGAATAACTTAGAGAGAAATTAGAACACTTCAAGAATCGGCTTGCCCTCCATGCATAACTAGTGGCCGATTTCTCACATCAATAAGATGCTTATATAGTTGTTACAATTAGGGTAAACCCTAATTGTCATGGCTTTCCATTTCCTTGGATCCATGGGTTCAAATACACCATGGAGCATCCAATGGGTTTCAGCCCAGCTTGATAATCCATGGAGCATTAGCCTACTATATAAGTATGGATGATTTACACAATCAACCCATATATTTAATTAGTCTTCTTTTGATCACTTAATTAATTCTAGATTAATTCTTGATCAATACTAATTAAATAATCTTATTAATATATTAGAACTTATAATATATTAATAAACCTTAAGTGTTATTTCTCTCATTTTAGTCTATCCAAGTGCATGATGCCATGCAACCCAAATGGACCATGCCGGGTCGGGTCAAGTCTTACCAATTATAGTTATGGATTTAGACATTAATCCAACAATTATATCATGTAAAATTCACATATGACTATATAATGTGATATTCACATGTGATTGTATCTTGTAAGATTCAAATGTGAAATCTATGAGAAAATTTTTAAAAATAATTAACCAAGAACACTCACATAAAATGCATGTGTGTATATAAACATAATTCATTTGTGATTCACTTGTGATTTACATGTGAATCACATGTAATTCATATGTGATTCACTTGTGATTAAATGTGAATTACATATGATTCATATTTTAATTACATGCGATTTACATATGAATCACATATAATTCATATATGATTTACATGTGAACCTACTATTTAAATCCAATTGATTACATAATGAATAACGGTAACCAGTGATATTAAGAAAACTCAAGGAATCTATATGAATTTGAACTTATAGTTGCTGAATTCTAGAAAAGGACCTTCGGTGCCATCCATTGCTGACAATACTGATTAGAATTTTAGAAATAAAAAACAAAATCAATATGAAAATGTCAAAAATGAAAAAACATTATAAAAATCTAAGTTGATTTATATAGAAGCAATCCTAAAATGGTCGGGTTGAGTACACCATCACTAATTAACATACGCATGCCAAATTAACATACACATGCCAAGTATTGCAAAGAAAACAATACATTAATCTAAAAGATTTCATGCAAATCTTCTTCACGTAAAAGAGCATGTAAACATGTTGCAATTTTTAATAGTTAAATGGTTTAAAAATCTAGATTCTTTTTGTTTTTTTAGGTTTCAACCTACACAAACAATACCTACATCTCAATTTATATAATTATATAATTAATTAATTTCTATAAATAAAAACACTTCAAAGAATTCCAAAACCATAATGATTTTTATATTTTATTATTTTAAACTAGAAAAAAGTGAAACATTTAGTATGTTCAAGAATCATATTAAAGTGACATTGCTAAGTAACATATGATACTTAAGGGTCACACTAACAACAACTTCATATGATTGATTATTCATTAGAAATTGCTTTTAATAGATATTCAATAAACTCTTATAATTAGATTTTAAATTATTTATTTATAGGAAATAATAATTTTTAATAGCAAGTAACATTACATAATTCATATTGTATGAATTAATAAGTCATGCATAACATTTTGGACTAGATAAATTCTTTTGTCTTTTACCAAAAAGTTAAAGTTTATATTTTATAAACTTGGTTTATAAAATATAAAAGTTTTGTCTTCTTTTGACTCTCATTTTCAAAATTTAAGAGAATAAAAAGATGGCATGGGTTTTTGATTAATTTAATCAAATGCATGACATGTATTTGAGAAGTATGGGAGACACATAGGTGTAAGAAGGGATGATCTTTCAATTAGTTTATTAAAAAGTAATAGTATGGACTTTTGTTTATTTAATTAAAAAGTAAGAGCTTTCTTGCAAGCATGGGGGACATCATGTATTAGGGGAATGGGTTGTCTTAAAGGTTTAAGAACCCTTGTGTAAAGAGTTATATCATACTATCATACTATACTTATAAAGGATACATTTTTTCTATCACCAAAATCATTTAAAACTTCCATGTATTTTTATATTTCTTTATAATAATGATTCCGTAATATCTATTTAAAACTACATAACTTTTCATTAGCATCTAATTAACAACTACCACTCAATAATTTTTAAACTTATGATACTTAATGGTTCTTATGACACCAATTGATTAACATTGAGATATATATATAATTCACAATGGTAGATTTTTATTAGAATGGTTTAACGAGTCATGTAAGTGGTTGAAAGGTATATTAGAAACTCCATACAAAAAGATTATCAATGGAGAGCATAAATAATAATAAAGAGGAAGATGATGATGAGAAGGAAATATGAAAGTTTATGGTAAGAAATATTGATTCATTTTCTTTTGGTTGGAATGAAGAATATATGAAGAATATTATATATGAAGATGCTCTAATCATTGCCTCTAGATTCACATGAGCAGCAAGACGACTTCACAACAATACAAAAAAGAATGGATACAACTAGGATAGTTCATGCTTCTTGATTTTAAAATTTTGGTGGTTCAATTTATTTTAAAGTTTTGCATTTTTTTCATGAAAGTTATAATCATGTTCAGTGGGGTCCCAAAAGGAAGCTATACAACTAACCGTCTAAAGTCTAAACCCAATGGTCCATGTTATATAAATTATAATAGAGTTTGCAAGATTGTGCAGGTTAATGTTCATTCCACTTCAAATTGTATAACTATACTTTTAAAAAGATTCATTGGGTGTAATTTCTAGGATGATGTAATGGAGTGCATGTCAGCATTTAATTTTATAGGTCTTCATGTTGTGTTGGATGTTCACAATCGCTTACATGAAAATGGTCTTATAGATGACAATTATGTAGTTGATAATGCTTATAAAAATTGATTTTGTTATATTCCATAAAAATGGTAAATTTTAGTTGTTGATATATCATTACAAGCTATTATTTGATTATAAATCGTTTAATCATTCATGATCTTTTTAAACGAGATGTCTATGATTTAATTGTAAGTTAATTAAAAGTGAAATAAGATGTAGCCATTGCAATTTGCACCTCTAATTTTATGTTATACTAATGAAAAGCATAATGGCACGAGACTCTCATAAAATACGACTCGTTTAATTGCTTATTTAACATATGTTTTCTAATAAAATATGAGGGCTAAAACTAATTTTGGGATTTATAATTATTATTAGTCTGGTTAGAATCTATTAGAGAATATTTTGACATCAATTATAAACATCTTTTATTTATAATTTTAACTTTTCCTTTAATTCGTTGTATTTACGTTATCGATAATTTATATGATTAATTCTTTATTCATATGCTGTAATACTCAATCAATTTCTTCCGTAATAAAAAATTAGAAAGTAACAGCCCAAAAATTTAGATAAAAATTTTCATTTAATAACTAGAAATCTCATTCATATTTGTTTTTTCCAAAACTCCATTACTTAAACACATTGCTCAAAAGATCAGAGTATCCAAAACAACCAATGCAAAAATACTAAAGAGTGCACGCTGCCTCATCAAGTCGGGCCATTGTCCTTAGAACCAGAAGTACCTGAAACACCTAACAAAACTGCAAGCACATGCTTAGTGAGTTTCCCAAAATACACAAAACACTTAACCGCATAATGTCATGCACATACATACATAGATTTTCCATGGACTCCCTCCATGGTCTTCATATGGAATGCCATGGGCTACCACCATGGTCTTACATCCAAGGGCCATGGGCTCCCCCTCATGGTCTTACCAAGTACCAGGCTCCCTGAGGTCTTCACATAAGTCAACACATATCATATTACGAAACCAATACATATTAAATTATTAAAATCTCATATCAAGTAATGGACCGACATTGGTACCTTCAACCCATTGGTATAGTGAGAAGACTCACCTTAGTCTGTTGAAAACAATCACCGCTCAACTACCAGCCAAAATCTCACACTGAACAAATATACAAATACCCTAATTAGGATTATAACCCGACCTTATTAAAGAGCCCATAATTCTAAATCCAATTCCTCCATAATGGCCCAAAGGTCATTCCTTCACTAATTGGCCTAACATCAAAGTACAACTCTATATTGGGCCACAAGGCCCAATAGGCCCAATCATACCACCATTGGCCCAAATATAATTTCAGGCCCAAAACCATTAGGGCCCAAAGTTCCGAAGTCCGCCAAGGCCTAAATCTTTCTGAGAGCGTATGCCCAACGTACCTCTTCTGCTAAAGAGCTGTACACACATCGTACAACATAGTACACCCAGCTTACAAACCGCTCATGCACAAAAGTCCATTAAGTGCTTAATGCATACACGCTCTTCACTTAAATTCCAAATCTTGGTCAATTTAATGGTCCCACGGCATAAAGTTGGCAACGTTATGCCTGTGCATGCTATATAAAATCCTAACAAATCAATCTACCTCATTAAGACCTTTCCAAAGGTCTTAGCTCATGCATGGAGCCATAGAAGACATCAAGTTTTCATTTTTATACTATAAACAAGTCCAAGAGTCTCAGATCTAACCTTCCTAACATCTGGAGTTGCCCAAACTCTCAAGAGATGATTTATGGACTCAAAAGTGGACTCTAGAAAACCCTAACTCAACAAGCAAGGAGAATAGACAAGATGCAACCCTTTTACCTTCAAAATCTCTCCAAGATGCTCTAGACGCATGATACAAATGCTCCTTCCTTGATCAAGACTTGAACACCACCTTTTTCTTCTTGAACACCCTCTAAAAAGACCACCAAACACACCTTTAAGCTCAAATCTCACACTATCTTGCAAATATAGGGTTTAAGGACGAAATGAGGCTATGGAGGCTGATTAGGGTTTGGTCCAAATGATATAAGGTTGCTTAAATAGGGTGCAAGTCATGAAATTAGGGTTTTTGGTCTCTAGCCTCGTACGACCTACATACATGCTCGTACGCGCCGCGTATGAGCCTCAGCTCCACGATGCATGCTCAAGCGTACGCATATGTACGCCCAACGTACGAAAGGTCCTCATTTGCCAGAAAGAAATACTTTAAGGGATAAAAATGTAATACCTGGATTGGAGTATTACAACTCTTCCCTACTTGAGCTAGACTTCGTCCTCGAAGTTCGTTGGTGCAGATAGATTGGTAATGCTCTCGCATCTCATCCTCTGGCTCCCAAGTCCACTCGGATCCCTTCTGGTGCCGCAATTGTACCTTTACTAGCTTTAACACTTTATTTCGAAGAGCTTTGGTTTTTCTATCCAGAATTGCAATGGGCTTCTCAACATGGTTCAAGCTCTTATCCACTTGAATATCATTAATGAAATGACTGCAAGCTCATCCGATACACACTTCCAAAGCTGAGCCACATGAAAGGTGTTATGGATCTGACTCAGCTCATCTGGGAGATCCAATCGATACGCGACCTTGCCAAATCGGGCAGAGATCCTAAATGGACCAGTAAATCGGAGTCCCAACTTGCCCCTCCTCTAGAAGTAGATGACACCCTTCCAGGGTGACACCTTTAGCAGTACAAAATCCCCCACCAGGAACCTGAGGGATAACACCATTGCCCTAATTCCAAGTCATGAGTGGGGTAATTCACCTCATGAGGCTTTATTTGTCTCGAGGCATAAGCAATCACATGAACCCTCTACATCAGAACAACTCCCACACCTAAAATAGAAGCATCACAATACACCACAAAATCATCCAGTCCCTCGGGTAGCGCCAAAATCGGTGATTCGCATAATTTCTGTCTCAAAGTTTTGAATGTCATTTGCTGATCTGGACCCTATTGAAAGGTCACACTCTTCTTGGTCAAGCGGGTCAAAGGTATTGCAATCTTGGAGAAATCCTGGATAAATCTACGATAGTACCCCGCTAGAACCAAGAAACTTCGGATCTTGGATGCGTTCTTGGGAACCTCCCAACGCATTACTACCTCAATCTTGGCCGAATCCACGAAGATACCCTCTTGGTTGATGATATGCCCCAGAAACTGCACCTTACGTAACCTAAACTCGCATTTGGAGAATTTGGCATATATCCTCTCCCTCCTCAAGGTCTCCAACACCTCCCTCAAATGCTGCTCCTGCTGCTCCTTGGTCTTAGAATAGACCAAGATATCATCAATGAAAACAATCACAGACCGATCCAGCATCGGCCTGCACACCCGGCTCATGAGATCCATGAATGATGCTAGAGGATTGGTGAGCCTAAATGGCATCACCACAAACTCGTAATGACAATAACGAGTTTTGAAAGCCGTCTTCAGTATATCCTCATCTGATGACACCCCGTCCGGAGATCAATCTTGGAAAATCAAGATGCACCCTAAAGCTGATCAAATAAGTCATCAATCCTCGAAAGCGGGTAACGGTTCTTCACCATCAGCTTGTTCAGATCATGATAATCAATACACATCCTGTATGTCCCATCCTTCTTCTTCACGAACAGGATCGACACATTGGCGCTCCCTACGGGGAAGTGCTCGGATGAATAAATCCCCTTTCTAGCAGGTTTTGAAGCTGTGTAGACAACTCCTGCATCTCAGGTGGAGCTAGACGATACAATGCCTTGGCTATTAGAGCCGCACCAGGCACCAAATCAATTCAGAACTCTACCTGCCTCTCGGGAGGAACCCTAGGCAACTCCTCTAGAAAAACATCAGAAAAATCTCGTACAATAGGTACCCTGCTCATCTATGATGTGGCCTCCACCCTCGTATCCGAGACAAACGCAAAAAACCCAAAACAACCCTGCTGAAGAAATCTCCTAGCCCTCGCAGCCGAATAGAGGGTTGGCACATGCGAGGGTCTCTCTCCATGGATAACAAGTTCTTCCCCACTTGGGGTTCGAACTCTCACAACCTGACGCTCATAATCTATCATGACCCTATTGGGCCTCAACAGTCCATTTCGATGATTACTTTCAATCTTCTCAAGGGAATCGGAACCAAATCAATAGGAGATCTCTCGCCAAACATATTCAGGACATTCCTCCAAAATACCCTCGTAGCGCTCACGGTGCAGTCACTCGCAATCTCCACATCGAGTGGGGAATCTAAAGTCCCCGAAGCATCTCGAAACTTCTTGTTGATCGCAAGAGATACAAATAATCGGGTAGCCCCCAAATAAAAAAGAACATGAGCCAATAATCCATTGACCAAAAAGGTCCCTATACAAGATCATAAAAACCTTATCATAAAAATAAATAAGACTGAAATAGATCACATACACGTCACGACGTTTGGCGCTGCTTGGGCGTCCTCCGTGGTTAGCTGAAATGCGCGGTTGTTCACCGTAGGAGCCTCCTCCTTGATCGGACAACCTTCTGTAATCCTCATTGTGGCGGGCACAGGCGCCGCCACTACTCCTCCAGTCAACCTCAGACAATCAACATTTTTTGAGCCGGTATGGTTGTAGTGAAAACAAATCAAAACCTTCTTAGGGAAATCCCTGCTCATGTGGCCCGGTTGGCCACATACATAACATACCAAGCATGTTACCCAATAGGCTCCACTGTGCGGCTTGCCACACTTGGCATAGCAAACCCGACCCTACTGGCCACTACTGGGAGGATCAGAGGTCTTAGGCTTCTTAGCCTGACCCACTGCTACTTGTACCTACTCTGACTTCTGCTTTGTCCGAAGCTCCAACCCAATTTCCCATTCCCGGGCCTTCTCCACTATGTCATTCAGGACTTTGCACCCCAAAAAGCTCTCAAAATTGCAAATATCATCCCTCAGCATGGAGTGATACCTCACCTTCTTCATCTCCTCATCCATAGTTTACTGTGGAACCAATTGTGCCCTCTCTCTAAACTTGGCGGTGATCTCCGCCACAGTATATGTCATCTGCTGAAGATCCTAAAACTCCCTCACCAGACGTTGCACCTCAATGGCTGGTGCAAACTCCAGATCAAATCTCTGTACGAGCTCCTTCCTAGTCATCTCAACCACGCCCGCTGATCCCACCTCGTAGGTAACCTCCTCCCACCAATCTCACGCCAGATCCCTCAACATTAGGGGTGCAAATGAACCGAGTCGAGCCCAAGCCTGTCCAGGCTCGACTCGGGCTCGTTTAAGTTATATGAGGCTCGAGCTCAAGCTCGGCTCGATTCGAGCTTCCTTGTACGGAGCTCGGCTCGAGCTCGTAAAGAATTATACAATCTCGACTCAGGCTCGGGCTCGACTCTTTTTTTATCTGATGTGTCTAAATAAGCTTAAGCTCGGCTCGAGCTTGTTAAGAAGCTCGTTTACTAATACCGTAAATCCATAATTCCCCTAATATGTTTTTATTTTAATATATATAAATAATATTAAATTATATTATATAAAGGCTCGTTTAGGCTCACGAGCCTAATCAATCTTAATGACATAGGCTCGAGCTCGAGCTCGTTTAATAAATGAGCTTAGTATTAAGCTCGATCTCGGCTCGGTCTCGTTTAAAATCGATTTCGAGTCGAGATTTTAACGATCCGATCTTGAGTAGCTCGCGAGTAGCTTGGCTCCTTTGCACCCCTACTCAGCATACAGGACGAGAATCTCACTTTTTTCACCTCGGGGCAAAAGCTCGTGCGTTGGGCATTCTCCATGTATGCAACCCATCGAAGACTAGTGATGTGGCCCCTAACCCCAAAGAGCTTAAGCGCACCGCATGCCTTGAACTCCCGAAATGAGGGAGTTCGAGCCCCAATCTGATCTGCAACAAATAGAATCACATAGAGTGTCAAATAAAGCTTCTACCCTAAACCACAACCAAACAAGGAATAGGAATAAGGCATAATCCATCATTCTAGGGCTACGCAATCCTATACATATACAACTTTGAAGGCATACACTTAGCAAATAATCAATTTAACATCAATTTCCAAATATAACTATAGCATGGCTAATACATTGGGAACACTTACTTGAGCTCGGCCGATTACGCGCATTGCACTCTCCCCCCTTTGCTTAAGAAAACCGTTTTTAAGAAAAAAATTAACTTTTTGTTTCTTCTGAAAAAGGTTTACTATTTCCTCGGTTTGAATTCTAACACACCCAAGAGTGTGCCCGAATCCCTCAAACCAAGGATATGATACCAATTTGTAACAACCCAAAAATTCAAATAAAATTTTTCATTTAATAATTAGAAATCTAATTCATATTTGTTTTTTCCAAAATCCCATTACGTAAACACATTGCTCAAAAGATCAGAGTATCCCAAACAACTAGTGCGGAAATTTTGGAGCGTGCACGTTGCGCCATCAAGTCGGGCCCTTGCGCTTTGAACCAAAAGTACCAGAAACACCCAACAAAACTGTAAGCAGATGCTTAATGAGTTTCCCAAAATACATAAAACACATAACCACATAATGTAATGCATATATATACATAGATTTGCCATGGACTCCCTCTATGGTTTTCATATGGAATGCCATGGGCTACCGTCATGGTCTTACATCCAAGGGCCATGGGCTCCCCCTCAAGGTCTTACAAGTGCCATGGGATCCCCCCATGGTCTTCACATAAGTCAGCACATACCATAACACAAAACCAATGCATATTCAAGTATTAAAATCTCGTGTCAAGTAATGGGCCGACATCGGTGCTTTCGACCCATTGGTATAGTGAGAAGACTCACCTCAGTCTACTGAAAACAATCACCGCTTAACTAATAGCCAAAATTTCACACTGAACAAATATACAAATACCATAATTAGGTGTAATGTCCCAGTTTTCAAGACCAAAAATTCCATTTTTGATATAATAATTTAGGAGACATTTAGAATTAAACATAATTGAGTCGTTTCTTTTCATAAAATAATCATCTCATGTCTCAAAATCATATCATAAAAATAGTAATAAAATCAGAGTACAATCCCATAGATCTCAAAATGGGGAATCCTGTGTGAATGTGATGTGCAACTACCGCGCTGGCTCCTTCCCCCTCGTTGAAGAGGAACCTGAAACAAAACTGAAAACTGTAAGCACAAAGCTTAGTGAGTTCCCCCATCATACCACATACCATACAAACACATGACATACATACTTCCAGGCATATCTGGGTGCCCGACCTACCCCTTCGACCCTCTCAACCGGTGACCTTACCTAGCATATCTGGGTGCTGGCCTACCCCTTCGGTCCTCTCGACCGGTGACCTTGCCTAGCATATCTGGATGCTGGCCTACCCCTTCGGTCCTCTCGACCGGTCTAGCACATATTATCACATAATCATAATCTGTCTAGCATATCTGGGTACTAAACTAACCCTTTGGACCTATCGGCTGGTAACTTGGGGACTACCTCCCCTACTGCTATGATCACGTAACAACATATCATGCCAACACATAAAAATATCAAGTAGTAGTAAACATAGACAATTACCACAAAGACATTGGTCTAACATACACTCCTACTGGTGGACCGACATTGTGGCCTTAGACCCGCCGCTACTGGAAGGTAACTCACCTTGATGTCGTGTAGTATCTGCACAGTCCTCGACACGGGAATCGACTCGTCTCTACTCCTCAATCCCTACACAACGACCTTTTCTGATTACTAATGAATACTCATAATCCTCGTATAAGGGTGAACCCAATTCCAAGTCAAAGTCAAGGTCAAACCCTGGTGAAAGTCAACATCCAATTGACCAACTCATCGAGTCCCTATTCTTTCAAAATGATAAAACTCCCGACTCTACTCGACGAGTCTAGAAAGGACTCGATGAGTTCACCTTCAACCATAGCATCAGGACCATCTTCAACCGACTTACCGAGTTCATGCTTGAACTTGTCGAGTTCATCTTCATCATATGAATGTGTCCCGTCTATGACTTACCGAGTTCTATGGACAACTCATCGAGTCAGTCTTCATGGGTTGGGAGATTGCCTCAGACTCGCCGATTCTATTCATACACTCGCTGAGTCCTATGATTTTCAGGTCCAAGACAAACCCCTAGTAGGCTGAGTGTTCCTTCCACTCAAAAAAAACCATTTTAAGAGGACGTTTTGGGGGAAAAGCGTCCCGACTCGCCGAGTCACCCAAGTGACTCACCGAGTCCCTCTTTGTCCAAAACTATACAGTCGATTATAATGGGTCTTAACGCGTCAAAACCATAGATCTGGCCTCTTAGGGTCCATTTTGCACGTAAAGCTTCAAACCTGATGTACATGTATGGGGCCTTTGGCTCAAAAAGTCATAAAAAGGGGTTTATATGATGCATGGGTCTCCCATGGCCATAAAGTTGGCACCTTTATGCCATGTGGACCCTCAATGGTTCCAAATATGAAGTCCTTATCCCAAAATCATGGTTGCATCCAAGGATGGCTCCAAAATGGCTTCCAAAAACCCTAAGTTACTCTAAAAAGAGTATCTAATGAAAGAAGAAGCAAGGTCTTGACTTTTTACCTCAAATAAACAGGAAATGAAGAAAAACCTATGGATTTCCTTGCTCCTTCTAAAATCCCAAGCGCCTTCTTCTTCTCTTCAGCCTTTTAACTTGCACAAAATGGCACAAAGAGCTCAAAATCACTCAAAAAGGGTTTAAGGTTTCAATCTAGGGTTTTCTGGAAGTGAGAGGGACGATGGAGGCTGGTTTGGGACGAGTTAAGTTTTTTGAATAAGGTGCAAACTCTAAATATTAGGGATTTATCCAGACAGCTCCTACTCGTCGAGTCGGTCTTCCGACTCATCGATTAGGTCACTTAAACCCCCAAACAAAAGTCGAGTCTACTTGACGAGTTTGGCCTCCAACTTGCCGAGACCCAGAGTAAATTGCAACATTTTTTGAATTTAAATACGTACCAGGAGTAGGGTGTTAAAAATCTCCCCCACTTATTTTAGACTTCATCCTCGAAGTCTACTGCTGAATTTGGAAAAAGCTTGGGGTAGTGCTCCCTCATCTCTTACTCCAGCTCCCATGTCCATTTCGACCCCTTGCGGTGCTTCCATTGCATTATCACCAGCTCCACCCTCTTGTTCCTCAGATCCTTCGATTCCCTGTCAAGGATCACCACTAGCCGCTTGATGTAGTTTAGGCTGTCATCCACCTGAATATCCTCCAAGGGCATCACTATAGAGTCGTCCACCAGGAACTTCCGTTACTAGGAGACGTGAAACATACTATGAATCTGACAGAGTTCGGCTGGCAGGTCCAGCCTATATGGCACCGTGCCCACCCGGGCAACAACCCTGAAAGGTCCAATATATCTGGGGCCCAACTAGCCTCGCTTCCTGAATCGAATGACGCCTTTCCAAGGCGACACTTTCAGGAGGACCATATCCCCGACCTGGAACTCTAGGTCTGAACGGTGCTTGTCAGCGTAACTTTTCTACTGACTCTGAGCAGTCTGAAGCCTGCTCCTAACCTGCTGAATCCACTCTATCGTCTTGAGCACTACTTCGGTGCTCCCCATGACCGTCTGTCTGACTTCACCCCAACATATCGGGGTCCTGCACTTCCTTCCGTACAACATCTCAAAGGGAGGACGATCGATACTCGCGTGATAGCTGTTCTTGTAGGAGAACTCAACTAATAGAAGATAGGTATCCCAGCTACCACCAAAGTCCAACACGCACACCTACAACATATCCTCCAATGTCTGGATGGTCCACTCACTCTGACCATCCGTCTGCGGGTGGAAAGCAGTGCTGAAGTGCAGACAAGTGCCCAAATCATCATGGATCTTCTTCCAAAATCTGGAAGTGAACCGTACATCTCTGTCTGAAACCACGGAGACTGGCACTTCGTGTCGAGCTACTACCTCTCGAATGTAGATATCGACAAACTTCTCGGCCGAGATGCTCTCCTGGATCGGTATGAAGCGGGCACTCTTGGTCAACCGATCGACGATGACCCAAATCGAATCCACTCCCCGTGCAGTCCTGGGAAGCTTGGTAACGAAATCCATAGTAACCACATGGGGATGTCTAGTGGCTGCATCTTGTCGTGTGGCCTCTGGTGCTCGGCCTTGACCTTCCTGCAGGTCAAGCACCGCTCTACGTACCAGGCGACGTCCCGCTTCATGCAGGGCCACCAATAATCGGGACGAATATATCTGTACATGTTCATTACCCCAGGACGAATCGAGAATCGGGATTTGTGAGCCTCCTCCATCAAAATCTGGTGCACACCCCTGTGGTACGGAACCCACACCTTGCGGTGTAGTGTCAATAACCCTCGGTTGTCGTAGTCAAATGAGGAAACTAGATCCACAATGCGCTTTCTCTTCTGATGTTCCTCCTCTATAGCCTCATGTTAGGCTTCTTGGATCTGCTCCAACATTGAAGTCACTACAGTCATCCGTAAGAATATATCTCTAATCGGCACTACCTTGCGGCTAAGCGCATCGGCAACAACATTGGCTTTCCCCGGGTGGTAAAGGATCTCACAATCGTAATCCTTCACCACGTCTAACCACGACGCTGCCTCATGTTCAAATTCGTTTGACCCATGAGGTACCTCAAATTCTTGTGGTCTATGTAGATGGTACAACAGAACCTATAGAGGTAGTGTCGCCATATCTTGAGGGAGAAGACGACCGCACCCAACTCCAAATCGTGCGTCGGGTAGTTCACCTCATGGAGCTTTAGTTGCCTCGAGGCGTAGGCGATGACATGCCTTCTCTGCATCAAAACTGCGCCCAAACTCAAAATGGACGCATCACAATATACCACAAAATCCTCCACGCCCTCGGGAAGGGGGAGGATCGGCGCCTCGCATAGTCTCTGTCTTAGTGTCTCGGATGCCACCTGCTGCTCAGGCGCCCAACGAAAAACAACAGTTTTCTTCGTCAGTCGGGTCAAAGGTACGGCTATCTTGGAGAGGTCCTGAATGAATCTCCGATAATAGCCTGCCAATCCTAGGAAACTCTGAATCTCAGATGGTGACTTCGGAAGCTCCCATCTCATCACGACCTCCACTTTGGTCGGGTCAACCAATATCCCGTTCTGGTTGACAAGGTGCCCAAGAAATTGCACCTCGCGCAACCAGAACTCACACTTGGAGAACTTGGCATACAAGCTCTCCCTCCTTAGGGTATCCAAAACCTCTCACAGATGCTCCTCATGCTGCTCCTACATCTTGGAGTAAACCAAAATGTCATCAATGAAGACTATCACAGACCGATCCAACATCGGTGTGCACATGCGGTTCATGAGCTCCATGAACGCGACATTAGAATTGGTGAGCCCGAAGGGCATCAGCACGAACTCGTAGTGGCCTAGTGAGTCCGAAAAGCAGTCTTCTATCTATCCTCCTCCCTGAACCTCATCTGATGGTAGCCTGACCGCAAGTCTATCTTGGAAAACCAAGATGCTCCCTGAAGCTGGTCGAACAAGTCATCTATCCTCGGGAGTGGGTAACGGTTCTTCATCATTACCTTGTTCAGCTCTCGACAAACATGACCGGGGCTCCCTAAGGCGAACTACTCGGCCTGATAAATCCCTTGTCTAACAGCTCCTGCAACTGCGTAGACAACTCCAACATCTCGGGAGGAGCCAACCGATATGATGCCTTTGCTATTGGAGCTACACCAGGGACTAGGTCGATCCTGAATTCCACCTGTCGCTCTGGAGGTATCCCAGGGAGCTCCTCCAGAAATACATCCGTGTAATCTCGCACCACCAGAACATTGCTCACCGTCGCCTTACCTGCCTCCTGGATATCCATAACATAGGTGACATACCCAATGCAACCCTACTGAAGATAGTGCCTAGGCCTCACTGCTGAAAATAGTACTGGTCCACGTTGTGGCATCTCTCCCTAAATCACCAGCTTGCCTCCACTCGGGGTCTTGATCCGAACCAACTATTGCGCGCAGTCGATCACTGCCCCGTTGGGGCTCAACCAATCCATGTGTATAATCACCTTGTTCCCACGCAGCGGGATGGGAACCAAGTCCACCAAATAACGCTCCTCGAACAACCTCAAAACACAGTTCCTAAAAACTTCTGATGCTCGCACTGATCGATCGTCCGCAATCTCGACCCCTAGGGGCAATCCAACATGCCTGAAGACTCAGGGAACCTCTTGCTAAGCGCAAGCGAGACAAATGATCGGGTAGCACCAAAATCAAACAACACCTGAACTGGGATACCGTTCACATGGAACGATCCTAAACAAGACATATTACAAGGCACATCAATATCATAAGCAACATAAAATAAAAGCTAGGTTTAAGAAATCATACCCTTCACCACATCGGGTGCGGTGCGTGCCTCTTCGGTAGTCAACTGGAAGGGTCGACTCCTTACCACTGGAGCCTCTGTCTTGCCCTTCCGACCATCAGTGATCCGCAGGGTCACTAGACATGGCGCCTTCACTGGCGTTGCTGCTGTCAACTGAGGGCAATTGGCCTTTTTATGGCCTCGCTGGTTGCAGTGGAAACACAACAACTCTGATGCCTCAAAAGTGGGCGGAGGGGCGGTACAATCCCTACTGAAGTGACCCAACATGCCGCACTTGTAGCAGCCCGATGAACCCAACCTACAAACCCCCTCATGAGTCTTGCCACACTTTCTACAGCGGCCCTTCGACCTAGAGTCGGATCCCTTGGGCTTCTTCCCCAAAGCCCCAGTCACATGCCCATCCTCCGCCTTCCTCTTCCTGATGTGCTCCAAGTCAATCTCCCTCTCCCTTGCCCTGGCAATCATGGAATCTAGGTTTGGGCATGCTGAGAAGCTGACATGCTCCCGGATGTCATCTCTCAACATGTCATGGTAGCGGGTCCTCTGCATCTCCTCGTCCCCCGCATACAGGGCACCAACAATGCCCTCTCCTAAAACTTGGCGGTGATCTCCGCCACCGACTCAGTCGTCTGCCTCATGTCGAGAAACTCCATGGCCAACTGCTGAAGCTCCCTAGCCGGTGAAAACTCTACCCTAAACCTAGTCACAAAGTCAGACTAGGTCATAGCCTCAATGGTTGAGGCTCGCACTGAATCACCAACTGATTCCCACCAGTCTCTAGCTCAGTCCCTCAAACATCTCGTAGCATAACGAACCTTCGACCCCTCAGGGAAGAAGCTCGTCAGCTGTGCATACTCCATGTCTGCAATCCACCGTCTAGCAGCAATGGGGTCCTTCACCCAAGGGAAATTCGGCGCACCACTGCTCCTGATGTCCTTGAAGGACGGTGTGTGATCCTGACTGGCTGAGTGTCATGTTGCTCCTGAATGCCCTGAGGCGATCCTCCATCAGCTCTATGATCCCTTCCTTGAATGACCTGAAAATCACCGGGATCGACTCAAGGATGCCTCTAGTGATCTCAGAAGCAATGAACTCACGTAGTCCCTCATCTACTGGCTCGACACCTGATCCCGAATCTGAACCTCATCCTCCGTGACATGTGATCATCACCATTCTGAAACATAACAGATAATCGTTAGAATCATACATAACTCTCGGGAAGACTCATACACTTTAGAGCTCCCTGATTCCATCTTAGCCCCCCTTGAGTCGAGTATGGACCCTCTGCTTTCAGTAGTACAGGCACATACTACCTTCCACATTTTTCCGAATTTTCCTCAAGGTTTGCTTCGACTTCACCAAGTCCCTTCGACTACTGCTGCACTCTTTGCTAAACTCATCCTAGGCTTATCCTAGGGTAACTCTCCGCCATCAGCTGTATAAGGAACCCCTGCTACCCTGACCTAACTAGTTTGCGAATACCATTACATATTACTAATACTAGATAATTTTTCGAATGAAAGGTCATACCCCACAACGGTTGGACTCAAACAAGAGTTGTGCATCAGGGCCAGACCTAACCTTCTGATATTATTTTGTCCTCACAATATGTAACTTAACGTATTCGTTTACTAGTTAGCTAAAGATAACTAGATCTCCCGAAGCACAACGCAACAACATTCGAGCATTGAGTAATTTAATCCGACCTACTATATCCAAGCTATCATAAAACTGACTAATCAATATTAGCTCAATAAAGACATATAGCAGGCATATACGGCATCTTCCTAGATCCTCTAGCCCTAATCTATCATACAGTTCTCATACATATACAGTAGGCATATAAGGCATCCTTCATAGATCCCTAGCCCTAATCTAGCATGTAGCTCTCATAATCATATCATATCATAACATAACATATATAGGTATCTTGGGGAAAACTTACTTGAGCTGGGCCGGTCTCACAGATCACACATCTTGTTCTTTTTCAAAGTTCCTTTCTCTTTTCAAACTTCTTTTTAAAAAAATGAATTTCCTTTTGAAAAATTTCATACCTAGTCCTCAGTTTTAGTTCAGACACACCCGAGAGTGTATTCGAATCCGTCAAACTAAGGCTCTAATACCAACTTGTAACGTCCCAATTTTCAAGACCAAAAATTTCATTTTTGATATAATAATTTAGGAAACATTTATAAGAAAACATAGTTGAGTCGTTTCTTTTCATAAACCAATCATCTCATGTCTCAAAATCATATCATAAAAATTATAATAAAATCAGAGTACAATCTCATAGATCTCAAAATGCGGAATCCTGTGTGAATGTGATGTGCAGCTACTGTTCCAGCACCTTACCCCTCGCTGAAGAGGTACCTAAAACAAAACTAAAAACCGTAAGCACAAAGCTTAGTGAGTTCCCCCGTCATACCACATTCCATACAAACACATGACATACATAGTGCTAGGCGTATTTGGGTGCCCGACCTATCCCTTCAGTCCTCTCGACCGGTGACCTTGCCTAGCATATCTGGGTACTAGCCTACCCCTTCGATCCTCTTGACCGGTGACCTTACCTAGCACATCTGGGTGATGGCCTACCCCTTTGGTCCTCTCGACCTGTCTACCACATATTATCACATAATCATAATCTGTCTAGCATAGCTAGGTAGTAAACTTCCCCTTTGGCCCTATCGGCCGGTAACTTGGGGACTACCTCCCCTTACTGCTATGATCACGTAACAACATATCATGCTAACACATAAAAATATCAAGTAGTAGTAAACATAGAGAATTATCACAAAGACAACGGTCTAACATACACTCCTACTGGTGGGCCGACATTGTGGCCTTAGACCCACCGCTATTGGAAGGTAACTCACCTCAATGTCGTGTAGTATCCGCGCAGTCCTCGGCATGGGGATCAACTCGTCTCTACTCCTCAATCCCTACACAACGACCTTTTCTGAATACTAATGCATACTCATAATCCCCGTACAAGGGTCAACCCAATTCCAAGTCAAATTCAAGGTCAAACCCTGGTCAAAGTCAACATCCAGTTGACTTGACTCGTCGAGTTGGTCCACCAACTCGTCGAGTCCCTATTCTTTCAAAATTATAAAACTCCCGACTCTACTCGACGAGTCTAACAAGAAATCGATGTGTTCACCTTCAACCATAGCACCAGGACCATCTTTAATCGACTCGCCGAGTTCATCCTTGAACTCGTTGAGTTCATCTTCATCATATGAATGTGTCCAGTCTAGGACTCGTCGAGTTCTATGGATAACTCGTCGAGTCCGTCTTCCTGGGTTGGGAGATTGCCTCGCACTCGCTGAGTCTGTTCATACACTCGCTGAGTCCTATGATTTCCAGGTCCAAGACAAAACCCCTAGCAGGCTGAGTGTTCCTTCCACTCAATAAAAACCATTTTAAGAAGACATTTTGGGGGGGAAAGTATCCCGATTCGCCGACTCGCCCAAATGGCTCAACGAGTCCCTCTTTGTCTAAAACTATATAGTCGATTATAATGGGTCTTAACGCGTCAAAACCATAGATCTGGCCTCCTAGGGTCCATTTTACACGCTAAGCTTCAAACTTGACGTACATGCATGGGGACTTTGGCTCAAAAGCCATAAAAAGGGGTTTATATGATGCATGGGTCTCCCTTGGCCATAAAGTTGGCACCTTTATGCCATGGGAACCCTCAATGGTTCCAGATCTGAAGTCCTTATCCCAAAATCGTGGTTGTATCCAAGGATGGCTCCAAAATGGCTTCCAAAAACCCTAAGTTACTCTAAAAAGAGTATCTAATGAAAGAAGAAGCAAGGTATTGACTTATTACCTCCAATAAATAGGAAATGAAGCAAAACCTCTGGATCTCCTTGCTCCTTCTGAAATATCAAGCTCCTTCTTCTTCTCTTCAACCTTCTAACTTGCACAAAATGGCACAAAGAGCTCAAAATCACTCAAAAAGGGTTTAGGGTTTCAATATACGGTTTTCTGGAAGTGATAGGGACGATGGAGGATGGTTTAGGACGAGTTAAGTTGTTTAAATAGGGTGCAAACCCTAAATATTAGGGTTTTGTCCAGACTGCTCCTGCTCGTCGACTCGGTCTTCCGACTCGTCGAGTAGGTCACTTAAACCCTCGATCAAAATTCGAGTCTACTCGACGAGTTGGGTCTCCAACTCGCCGAGACCTAGAGTAAATAGCAACATTTCTTGAATTTAAATACGTACCAGGAGTCAGGTATTACATTAGGATTATAACTCAACCTAATCAAAGAGCCCAACATTCTAACTCTAATTCCTCCATAATGGCCCAAAGGTCATTCCTTCACTAATGGGCCTAACATAAAATTCTAATTCTATATTGGTCCATAAGGCCCACTAGGCCCAATCATACCAAAATTGGCCTAAAGATAATTTCAGGCCCAAAACCAGCACGTCTACGCCCAAAACCGTTAAGGAACATTGGTCTGAAATCTGCCAAGGCCCAAAGCTTCCTGAGAGCGTACGCCCAACGTACCTTTTATGTATGCTTAACATATTGGGCTAAGGAATTGTATGTGCATCATACAACATAGTACGCCCAATGTACAAATTGCTCGTGCACGAAAGTCCATTAAGTGCTTAATGCATGCAGGCTCTTCAATTAAATTCCAGAACTTGGTCGATTTAATGGCACTAAGGCAGAATGAGGCTATGGAGGCTGATTAGGGTTTGGTCCAAATAATATAAGGTTGCTTAAATAGGGTGGAAGTCATGAAATTAGGGTTTTTGGTCTTTGGCCTCGTACGCCTCCTGTACGAGCCTAAGCTCCGTGATGCATGCTGAAGCGTACACATATGTACGCCCAGCGTACGGAAGGTCCTCATTTTCCAAAAGTAAATACTTCAACAGCTAAAAATGGAATACCTGGATTGGAGTGTTACATAGAACCCCAATATCGATAATTTTAGGAATAGTTTTGGAATATTAAAAACCAACAACACATGTTCCATGATTGGTGCCAATATTTAGGGTCATAGGTTTCAATTTTAATATGCCTTTCATATAAAAAATAACCAAAAACCATGGATAAAATTATAAATTTCAACATATTTTAACCATATATTTGTTTTACTACGCAACGTACGGGAATACACCTAGTCTATATCTATATCTATATCTATATAATTATCATACATACTTATAAAGCTAGCATTTTTCCTTGAATCTCATGTATTTGAAACCCTCATAAAAATTTGCAAACACCTCATGCATTTGAAACCTCCTATTGTAACAAATACCACTCAAAATTCTCTTAATAATGATTAACAGTTCAAAGGTTTTATAACTTATATAATATATTTAATAAACAATTAATGGATACTCTACTATAAAAAGGTCAATCTTTTTTTTAGTATACACACAAATACAAATCACCTACAAAATTCATAAAGAAAACAAGTTTAAAGTTGTTTGTGTTGGTTTGAGGGCCTTGAACAATTTTTCGAGCCATGTTATTATGTTGAAGTTTTTAATTTGTAAGTTTGTTATATACTAATTCTTTTTTGTATTTTCTTGATTTAAGTATTCTTTTAAGAATATCATTTTATGTCATATTATCCATGTAAACCTTTTTTAAAATAAAAATTGTCTATCTTATTACTTTTATATTTTAGTATATCTTTAATATTTTAATTATAATAATAAGTGTTTTTTAAAAGTTTCTTTCAGTTATTAATAATAACAACTGGTTTTAAAATTAATTAGCAATAATTATAAATAATAAAATCAAATTACATGGATATGTCATATTATCCATGCAAGTCTCTTTTGAAATGTAAATTGTCTATCTTATCACTTTATTATTTAGTGTATGTTTCACATTTTAATAATAATATTAAGTGTTTCTTAAAAGTCTTCTTTATATTATTATTAATAATAAGTGGTTTAAAATTAATGAATAACAATTTTAAATGATAATAACATCAAATTATAAATTACATTTAGCTATAAATAAATTGTATTTTAAATGAATATTATTATTGAAATTAGAAAATGATCGCATAAGTAAAAATATAATTATTCAATAATAATAATTGTTAAAAATAATACTAAATAGATAATTATATTTAATTCTATTAATGAGGAATGTGGGTTGATGTCAATGAATATTATTGTTCAAAATAATTAAGATAATATATATATATATATATATATATATATATATATATATATATATATATATATATATATATATATATATAAATTAATGTAAAAATATTATCTCAAAGTTAATGTCAATAACATAACCATTTTATACATATATTTTTCAATATTTTTAACAACATATTTTTAATCTTCGTTGCGCAACGCGCGAGAATTCGTCTAGTATACTTATAAAGGAAGCATTTTTTCCTTTCAGCACATTCATTTAAAACTCTCATTATTTTTTCCTTTCACCACATTCATTTGAAACCCCTATGACTTTTCAATTTCTTTCTAATAATATTTATAATTTTGTTAATTAAGTTAAATAAATATCAAATCTAAAGTGTAGTCATATATAAGCTAAATTTCAATATTAAAATAATATCATTACTTCTACTTATAAAGTTATGTTTTTCTAAATTTTAACATATTATACTTAATTTATTAGTTTTAATATATTGTTGGATGTAAACCATTATCATTTTAAAGATATAATTGTTGAATAATTTGTATAAAATACTTAAATTGTTAACTAAAGTATAACATTACAACGTCAACATAAATATTAATTTTAGTTACATTTAAAAAACAAAAGAATATTTTATAAATAGTTAAAAGTGATAAATTGTAGTGATACGTATCACAATATTGTCCGCTTTGGGCCACTCGGCACGAGGACTTCCCAGGGGGTCACCCATCCTGGTACTACTCCCGCCCGAGGGCAGCAGATCCCATAAGAACTCTGCAGTTAAGCGTGCTCGGGCGGGAGTAGTACCAGGATGGGTAACCCCCTAGGAAGTCCTCGTGCCGAGTGGCCCAAAGCGGACAATATTGTGATACGTGCCAGAGGGGGATGTTACAAATGGTATCAGAATCAGGGCACAGGTCGATGTGTTCGACGAGGACGTCGAAGCCGATAATCGGGGGTGAAAGTTGGTTAGATCTGATCCCACATCGGCTGGGAAGGAGAACTAAGCATTCCTTATAAGGGGTGTGGATACATTCCTTATCACAACGCGTTTTAAAGCCGTGAGGGCAGCAGATCCCATAAGAACTCTACAGTTAAGCGTGCTCGGGCGGGAGTAGTACCAGGATGGGTGACCCCCTGGGAAGTCCTCGTGCCGAGCGGCCCAAAGTGGACAATATTGTGATACGTGCCAGAGGGGGATGTTACAGATAAATGCAAAAACTAAATTACTATCTCAATTTAACTAAAATATTTTCTAAACATATTTTTATAATGGTTAAAAGTTTTCAAATGAGTAGCTTAAAATAACTTATAATAACAATAGTTAAAAATAACTCTATATAAATGATTATATTGTTACCTTTAAAGTCAAAAAATAATGTTCGATATTTTAAATAATTATAATGATAGAATTTAAAACATTAAGCAAATCAATTTTAAAAAATTAGTTAACAATAATAACAACTATAAATAACATTAAACCATATATGGTTTAATGTGAAATTAGATGTCTTAAATTACCAAAAATTGCAGGCAATAAGTAAGTTCTCTAATCCTTTTCAAAAAATTTCAAAAAATGTGATTCAACACATGTGGGGTTTACTTAAGAAACTAAACACATACCACCAAAAATGAAAACACATATTTAATCAGTTATCAAATAATTACATTAGATACTAATGTGTACATAAACATTACATTTACAATTTTAAACTAATAATAATTTTGCATTATTTCTTAGTATAAATTATTTGTAAATCAAAAAATATACATACTGTTTAATAGGAAACAACCTTTATGTACAACTAGGGTGACAATTTATGACACGACACGAAACAAAATCGGGATGAAACTGAAATTTGTATTTGTGTTAATGTCGTGTTCGTGTTAACTGTAAAAAACACGATGTCGTGTCGTGTTCGTGTTCAAAATTCGACACGAAATTGACATGATTTAGCAGTTCTTTATCGTGTTTTTTGTGTTTTTCGTGTTATATTTGATAAAGTATTCATTAAATAAATTAGTATACTTATAAAGGAAGCATTTTTCTTTTCACCACATTCATTTGAAACTCCCATTGATTTTTCCTTTCACCACACTCATTTGAAACTCTCATGGCTTTTGAATTTCTTTCTAATAATGATTATAAGTTCGTTAATAAGGTTAAATAAATATAAAACATAAAGTGTAATTATATATAAACAAAATTTCAATATTAAAGAACATATTTTATTTTACTTATAAAGTTATGTTTTTAACTTTTAGCATATTATACTTAAATTATCAAGTCTAGTATGTTGTTGTACATAAACCATTATCATTTTAACGCAACAACTTTTAAACAATTTGTATAAAATACTTAAATTGTTAATTTAAATATAACCTTACATGATCAACTTAAATATAAATTTTAGTTCAATTTAAACAACCCAAATAATATTTTGTAAATAATTAAACGTGATAAACTATAGTGTTTTTCTAATAATGATTATAAGTTGGTTAATAAAGTTAAATAAGTATCAAACCTAACGTGTAATTATAAATAAATTAAATTTAAATATTAAAATAATATATTTACTTCTAATTATAAAGTTATGTCTTTAACTTTTAATATATTATACTTAATTTATTAGATTTAATATGTTGTTGTATGTAAACCATTATCAGTTTAAAGCTACAACTTTTAAACAGTTTGGACAAAATACTTAAATTGTTAATTTAAATATAACATTATAGGGTCAACTTCAATATAAATTTCAGTTCCACTTAAAAAATCAAAAGAATATTTTGTGAACAGTTGAAAGTGATAAATTGTAGTGCTAAATGCAAAGAACTAAATTGTAATATCAATTTAACTAAAATATTTTCTTAAAGATACTTTTATAATCGTTAAAAGTTTTCAAATAAGTAACTTAAAATAACTTACACTAACAATAAAAAATAACTCTATACAAATGATTATATTGTTACTTTAAAATGAAAAAAAATTGTTTGATGTTTAAATAATTACAATTATAGAAATTAAAACGTTAAACAAATAAATTTTAAAAAATTAAATAACAATAAAAACAACTATAAATAACATTAAATCGTATATTATATTTAATTTTATTCATGAGTAACACGCGAGTAGAGGTCATTCAAAATATTGAGATTATGCAGTTTTAATAGATGTATATATTATCATATAATTCAAAAGAATCAATATATTATATCAACTTAGTATACAAATTATTATA
The DNA here is from genome assembly GCF_002870075.4 of Lactuca sativa. NCBI lineage: Eukaryota > Viridiplantae > Streptophyta > Magnoliopsida > Asterales > Asteraceae > Lactuca > Lactuca sativa. The sequence continues at coordinate 253,401,266 of NC_056626.2, forward strand.
TCATTATTAACAACAACATTATTGTTATATTTAAAAAAAACATATATTTGTAAAGATTTCAGCTATATAGTTGCTTCTGCGTAACGTGCAGACATTCGCCAAGTCATATCATACTATATTATAAAAGAAACATTTTTTCTTTCACCACATTCATTTGAAGCTCCCATACATTTTTCCTTTCACCACATTCATCTGAAACTCCCATGACTTTTCAATTTCTTTCTAATAATGATTATGAGTTGGTTAATAAGATTAAATAAATATCAAACCTAAAGTGTAATCATAATTAAACTAAATTTCAATATTAGAAAAATATCTTTATTTCTACTTATAAAGTTATGTTTTTTAACTTTTAACATAATATACTTAATTTATTAGTTTTAATATATTGTTGGATGCAAACCATTATCATTTTAAAGTTACAACTTTTGAACAATTTCTATAAAATATTTAAATTATAAATTTAAATATAACATTACAGGACCAACTTAAATATAAACTTTAGTTTAACTTAAACAACACAAATAATATTTTATAAATAGTTAAACGTGATGAATTGTAGTGTGTTTCTAATAATGATTATAATTCGGTTAATAAGGTTAAATAAATATCAAACTTAAAGTATAATCATAAATAAACTAAATTTCAGTATTAAAATAATATATTTACTTCTACATATAAAGTTATGTCTTTAACTTTTAACATAGTATACTTAATTTATTAGATTTAATATGTTGTTGTATGTAAAGCTACAAATTTGGAACAGTTTGGACAAAATACTTAAACTGTTAATTTAAATATACATTATAGCGTCAACTTAAATATAAATTCCAGTTCCATTTAAAAACTCCAATTAATATTTTGTGAATAGTTAAAACTGATATATTGTAGTGCTAAATGCAAAAACTAAATTATAATATCAATTTAATTAAAATATTTCCTAAAGATATTTGTATAATCATTAAAAGTTTTCAAATAAGTAGCTTAAAATAACTTAGAATAACAATAGTTAAAAATAACTCTATATAAATGATTATTTTGTTACCTTTAAAATCAAAAAACAATGTCTGATGTTTTAAATAATTATAATGATAAAAATTAAAACGTTAAGCAAATAAATTTTAAAAAATTAATTAACAATAACAACAACTATAAATAACATTAAGCCATATATTATATTTAATTTTATTCATGAGTAACTTGCGGATAAAAGTCATTCAAACGGTTAAGACAATACAATTATAATAGATGTATATATTATCATATAATTCAAAATAATCAATATATTATATCACTTTAGTATATGAATTATTATATCTAATTTAAAAACAACGTTATTGTTATATTTAAAAAACGTATATTTGTAAATATTTCAACTATATAGGTGTTTCTACGCAACTCGCGGACATTCGCCTAGTCATACATATTTATAAAGCTAGCATTTTTTCTTGAATCTCATGCATTTGAAAGCCCCATAAAAGTTTGCCAACACCTCATGCATTTGAAACCCCACACCCTTTCACCTTCAAAGTAATTAATCACACATAATCTCATTCCAAGAAAATCACACACTCTATAAGTTCAACACCTCATGCATTTGAAACCCCAACACCCTATCACCTTCATTATATATGTAATTATATTAGTACATTTTTCTTACAAAAAGTCGTCATTTTTTTGAAGATATTATGATCCAAAAGTTTTCATATAGTTGAAGCATTCACGATCCAAATATGATGATTTGAAGAAATGGGTTATGTCGCATCAATGGTAATTGTAATATGGTTTTTTCTTTCAACAAAAACAAATGAAACTTTTATATTGTTTCTTTATATTCAATTTCTCATTTGATCTTTATATTCGATTTGTATGTATTACTCAATCTTGAATGTGACTCTCCAAACATCAATGTTTTGCTTGAAATATCTTTTTCATTCTTCTTTTTAAAGAAAAACATTTTTGTTGCAGGTTAGTGAAGAACTGTCATCAAGTTTCCATGGTTGAATGGTGTTAAATAAAGAAAGAAGATTCAGAAAACAGATATGGGTTGTTTTTTGTTTGAGCAAGTAGACGAATCTTAGTTTTTTCTTTTAATTTAAATGTATATTTATGTAACATTTTTATTTATATATTCAACCACCCAATGTTCTTATTTATTTGATTGTAGCTTTTCTATTTTGATTATGTTTATTTTCTATGATTTTTTTGTTGGGTTATCCTACACAACATATTTACAAGACAATATTTAAAAGACAAAATAATTTTTTAACAGTTGATATGTAATTATGATGACTTATCATGATATGTTCTTCATATGAAAGTAATTTATCCATATTACTACGACAAGAATTACATATGACATTTACGAAAATATATATTATATGTGATTTGTTTAACATATATATGCACCTATGTATGTTATAAAATTATAATTAAATATCTTTATGTTTAATAATTAAAGGGATTAAAGTGATGCATTAAAACCAATTATTTAGACGAATATAATAATAATAATAATAATAATAATAATAATAATAATAATAATAATAATAAATACACATTTCCAAGTAGCGTATTAATTTGAAACTCACACTACAACTCAAGAGTTATTTAATTTATGTATATTTATTAGTTACAATTCAAGAGTTTTTAACTTATGATTATTAATTAGTAATCACTAATAACTATTTATTTTCCTTTCTTTTATAAGGTTGTAAAATTTTGCTCATTAGAAATATTAATGTATTTGAAGAGATTTGTGATTCAAATGTAAAAAGTTAATATAAATGTTATAATAAATGTTTTCGTGCTTTTATATTTTTAAAAGTTCTAGTGTTTATTTTTCATATTTTTTTATTATTCGTTGTATATATATCTTTTTTTAATACAAATGTTATAATAGATGTTTTGTATTTTTATGTTACTAAAAGTTGTAGTTCATATTTTTGTTCATACATTTTATTACCCGTTATATATAGATTATCATATGTTTGATGTATAATTTACACAATTTTAAACGGTTTATAAAATTATCAAATAATTGTATATATCACAATGACTTAGAAATTAAAACTATAATCATCATATCATATCATACTATATTATAAAGGAAACATTTTTTCTTTCACCACATTCATTTGAAACTTCCAACTTTTCATATGTCCATACAATATGCTTAATTTATTAACTTAAATATGTTTTTAGTTGTAAACATTATCATAAATGGAAGAATTTGTGACTTATCAATATGATATACTTAATTTGTTAACTTCAATATATAGTTAAATAAATAACCTACATTAATATATCAAATAAGATAAAAAAATTTAGTGTAAAATTAAAAACCTAAAGTAAAATATTAAATAGTATTTTAAAAAAATTCAATATATATATATTTTAACATAGTTAAAAGGAAAAAATTAAATATAACAATAATAAAAGAACCTAAATTAATTAATCGAAATAACTAAAAGGTGTCCAGAAACTATATTCCAACAATATATTTTTAAATTGCGTCGCCGCAACGCGCGGGAATTCGTATAGTATATCTTAAAAAGTTAGCATTTTTTTTTTCTTTCACCACATTAATTTGAAACTCTCATGCATTTTTCCTTTCACTACATTCATTTCAAACTCCCATGACTTTTCAATTTCTTCCTAATAATGGTTATAAGTTGGTTAATAAGATTAAATTAATATCAAACATAAAGTGTAACCATATACAAAATAAATTTTCATATTAAAAGAATATTTTTACTTTTACTTATAAAGTTATGTTTTTTAACTTTTAACATGTTATACTTAATTTATTAGTTTTAATATATTGTTGGATGTAAACCCTTATCATTTTAAAGCTATAAATTTCGAACAATTTGTATAAAATACTTAAATTATAAATTTAAATATAACATTACAAGATCATCTTAAATATAAATTTTAGTTTAACTTTAATAACCAAATAATATTTTGTAAATAGTTAAAACTAATAAATTGTAGTGTCTTTCTAATAATTATTATAAGTTGGTTAATAAGGTTAAATAAATATCAAACCTAAAGTGTAATCATAAATAAACTAAATTTCAATATTAAAATAACATCTTTACTTCTACTTATAAAGTTATGTCTTTAATTTTCAACAGATTATACTTAATTTATTAGATTAAGATGTTGTTATATGTAAATCATTATCAATTTAAGGCTACAACTTTCAAACATTTTGGACAATATACTTAAATTGTTAATTTATAATATAATATTACAGTGTCAACCAAAATATAAATTTCAGTTCCACTTAAAAAAACTCAATGAATACTTTGTGAATAGTTAACAATGATAAATTGTAGTGCTAAATGCACAAACTGAATTATAATCTCAATTTAACTAAAATATTTTCTAAAGGTATTTGTATATTCGTGAAAAAAGTTTTCAAATAAGTAGATTAAAGTAACTTACAATAACAATAGTTAAATATAACTCTATATAAATGATTATATTGTTACATTTAAAATCAAAAAACAATGTTTGATGTTTTAAATAATTATAATGATAGAAATTAAAACGTTAAACAAATAAATTTCAAAAAATTAATTAACAATAACAACAACTATAAATAACATTAAACCATATATTATATTTAATTTTATTCATGAGTAACTCGCGGGTAGAATTCATTCAAACGGTTGAGATTATGCAGTTATAATAGCTGTATATATTATCATATAATTCAAAATTATCAATATATTATATCAATTTAGTATGCGAATTATTATATCAAATATAAGAACAATATTATTGTTATATTTAAGAAAACATATATTTATAAATATGTCAACTATATAGGTGTTTCTGCACAACGTGCGTGCATTCGCCTAGTATACTTATAAAGGAAGCATTTTTCCTTTCACCACATTCATTTGAGACTCCCATGCATTTTTTCGTTTCACCACATTCATTTGAAACCCCCATGACTATTCAACTTATATAATTTAATTTATGATTAACTGAAATGTTGTGATTTGTAGCCTCCAAAACTCTTCAAATCATGTTATGTAATTGATCGGTTAAATGAAATATTTAGCCTATATGAGAACATTGTAGCTTGCATATTGCATGTATGTCAAAACAAAATATATATTAAATTGTTATAGTTTGAAGAGTTATGTGAATGGTTCCATCGATATAGGAGAGCAATTACAACTTTTCCAAATGTAAATGCAAGTAAATGCAAATTTGGTGCATGTAAAGTTTTATATATTAACCATGCTACAAATTAGGGTATGTGTGTAAAGGTATACTTGAGACGGCTTTTTTTTTTTTTTTTTTTTTTTCTTTTTTTTAAAATTTTATGTGTTATGGATCTTTTTATAATTACAAGGTGATGAAGTGGGATTGATAATTATTTCTCATGAGCTTTTGGTAAATCAACCTTTAAGCTATTTATCAGCTAGAGCAATTAACATTGTTAATATGAATGTATCTTTATGTCGCATTTCTCATTTATGTTAAGACAATCCATTTTCTATGTAAGAGAACATTATCCAACATGTTTTTTATGCTATTAGTTACATATTATAACATCGATGATAATTGATTTTGTTAAAAAAAAGTTTACAATTATTATTCCTAATTGTTGGTGATAATGACGAACGAATGATTTTAAATATGATATGACTTTATTGTTGAAAATCAATGATTATTTTTGTTATAAAAATAAATTCGTTATGTTTTCGGAGAATGTATACGTGTAATAAAAATAATTACTCTATTATATCTTATTATATTAGTCAAATTTTATTTTTCTATTCGTTTTTCACCATAAAGTTAAAGTAAAAATAAAGAGAATGTTAATACTTTTATAAGAGAATATAAGCGATAAAAATATACTTTACGTGTAACACTCCTACTCCCTAACTCATTCTTAACATGTTTTTTCTAAGATTGGTCTTAGTACTTAACAATTACTATAGCTTTAAAATTCAAATCTCTATTTTACTTGGACCGTTCATTCTCTTCTAATATTTCATAGCTTTAAGCACAAAATTAAAAATAATGTTTAATGGTTTTCTATTCATTATCGCATGAGATATCATTTCATAACTTTGTTGTTGTTACTTTATTTTGTTCACTCTGGAATTAACAAGCTATGCTTAATTTAAGACAAAACTTCAAAAATGGTCCCTGTGGTTTCCAAAAATATCAAGTTTAGTCCCTAAGTTCAAAAAACCTCACAGATGGTCCCTGTGGTTTCAAAACTTTTAACATTTGATCCTTTTCGCTAACTCCGTTAGCTTTTGGCCGTTAAGTGAAGGGCAATTCTGTCATTTCACTTCCATAGCGACCATTTATGAAGTTTTACCTTATTTTTTTTGAAAAGAAAAAAAATATAATTATTTAATATTAAAGGGTCCCACCCTTCTCTCTCTCTCTCTCTCTCTCTCTCTCTCTCCAAAGACATAAATACTTGCTCCAACTCATCTTAGATCACCCTCTTCTGAAAGCAATCATTATTCACATATCATTCAACTTGAATATCCACCAGTGTCGAATAGAATATGCCTTCAGAATCGCCATGTGCTGGCTGTTGATCATTTCGAGTTTAACTCAGGCAAGAAATTAACTACAAAAACCGAAACTTTACGAAAAAAAGCATCACCAATCTTAGCAGTACATATCCACGTAAACTATGTGTGTTTGTGTATGTATTTTTCCAATTCGTTTTAGCAAATCAATCGTGTCAATTTGATTGCTGAAGCCGTCATCAACAACCCATCTGAAGATCCTTTCTCTTTCACTAAGGTAAACCCTAAAATCCAAAATCTAAAACTCAGAAGTCTTGTAATTTACACTTTTGAATCTTTATTGGAATGGATATAGACATATGATGATATAGGTATTATAAAGCTTCGATCTTTTTTTAGAAATAGTGTTGAAGATAGTTGTGGGGTTGATGATGGGGTGTTTAGGACTGAGTTGTTTGCGAATATCAGATCAACCAAAAAGACCAGTAACTTCAGAGTGTGATTCACCTACTTCATCAGATATTATCGATTTAATTGATCCGAAAAACAAAAAGTCATCATCTTCTTCATCAGGTAGAATCAAACTTAGTGATGGAAGATACTTAGCTTACAAAGAATGAGGAGTCCCGAAGAATGAATCGACTTATAGAGTCGTTATTGTTCATGGATTCGCTAGCAACAAAGAGATGTGCTTCATGGCTACCCAAGTACATATTGATCAACCCCTTTTCGTTTTCAATACTATGTGTAGAGTGTAGATTTGTGTGTATTTTTAACAGTTTTTGTATCGAAATTGATACCCAGATGTCGTAAATTTCATAAACTAATGGATGAATTGGGGATTTATCTTGTACAATTCGATAGAGCTGGATATGGAGATAGTGACCCAAATCCAAAGCGTTCCTTAAAGAGTGAATCGTCAGATATTCAAGAACTTGCATCCCAATTACAGCTTGGATCCAAATTCTATCTCATTGGTGTCTCGATTGGATCATATCCCACATGGAGTTGCATCAAGAACATTCCAAAAAGGTCATAATTTGAGAAGAATTCGAAGTTGAAATTTGAATGTCATGTAATTTTATTACTGAACATTCCAGATGGCCCTTCCATCGATTTGCAGGTTTCCATTTCTTCCATTGATTTGAAGGATCTCAAACCTTAATTTGCTGGTTTACATGTCTCCACAATTTGCCGGGAGGAATGGTGGTAACTGATTTACTAATTTGTGCTCATATGGTCGATCTTATCACATGTCATAGATGGATACATATGACAAGTGTTTATTTGTATAAAGAGAGAAACTGAGAAAGCACCTGGATTTTCTAGGACGAAAATGGACATATGAGAGAGAGAGAGAGAGACCCTTTAATTAAATAATTATATATATTTTTTAAATAGAGAAAACCTCATAAATGGTCACTATGTATTGAAATGACAAAAATGTCCCTCACTTAACGGTAGAAAGCTGACGGAGTTAGGCGGAAGGACCATTTGATAAAAGTTTTGAAACCACAGGGACTATCTGTGAGGTTTTTTGAACTTAGGGACTAAACTTGATATTTTTGGAAACCATAGGGACCATTTTTGAAGTTTTGTCTTTATTTAATAACAAACATTACAACTTGATCTTCTTCTACATCGTGTGCCGATACAACTCGACATTTTCAGCTTCATCATGTTTAATAAATATGTTGTTGACATCCAGACATTTTTAATTTCATCATGTTTCATAAATATGTACTCAACTATCATGGTATTTGATAATGTTAAGCATAAATCAGTTTATGAAGAATCATGTACTATATATTATATGGGTAGGGTATTTATGATCCACCATTATAAGAATATTTATTGATGTTCGTTTTTTTTATCTTGAAGGCATATAAAAAACAAGGTGTTTAGTGTTTTTTGTTTTATTGATATTGCAATTGATAAATTTTATCTACCAATGAATATTATCATATTACACGTTGTTTTGATGTATTTGTTTTTAGAATTTCTATACAAACACTTATTTGAAATTTATATTAATAAAATTATATCTCAAACGATTATTTTAAGCACATAATAAAAAAAAGTTTATCTGCAAGGATGAAATAATCATAAGTAGCCATTACTAGATGGAAGTTTTACAACAGAAACTTCTAGGATTCCATGTGGTGTAACTATATGTTATTTATGGAGAAACTAACTCACGTCACACATGTAATGCAATCATCCATTTTGAATGATAAAATTGTAACCTCCTCTAATAAGTTTTACCATATAATGAACTTGAATTTGAAATTGACTTTTTTTCTTTATGTAATACTTACTATATAAACATGATTATTTTCTTCGAATCAACTTAGACTTTGTGTCGTACATAATGTCTACCTTCTTCTTGAAAAAAGAAATTATGCTTTTCATACATAAAGATGTCACATACGATATGAAACGAAAAAAGTACAATAACATCCTTAGAAGAAGCCATGAATGTTACTAAAGAGCAGATGCGTATATTGGAGGAACTTTATTTGTACCATGCCTTTTCAATAACGTTCATGGAAGAAGTCTTAATTTACAAGTCAATGACCCTTTATACAAAGCTTATCTAGTCTTTAATGGAGTTGATCGATTTTCTTGGTGAGAGGATCAAGGTAAAATTTAATTTGCTTGGTGTGTACATGAAAGACTGAAAAAGATGAAATAGATTTTTTTTGTGTCTTTTTAAATGTTAATGTGTTTCAAAATTCATCTAATTACCTTCAAAAAAGTATTTCCACAGTACATATTATATTACTACCGAATATATGTATTTTATTTTTATATTGCATGAGAGTCTCAAGCAGTGATACATTAAAACTAACTCTATAACGAAGCACCGTCAAGATCTTCTCCAAAGTAGTTTGTTGGTGCATAGCGCTCTTGGTTAGTTAATTAAGGTATCGTTGTGTGATATATTTTCTTACAAAATTATATGAATTAGCAACATATGAGAGTATTAATCTTTTCTATCGTCGAAGTACATCTATTATTTCCCATGTGTCATTTAGATTTTTCATACTTTCACTATCCATGTTCAAGGCATGCCTAATTTCTCTCTCAAATTTAAATTTGTTACAAACGTTTGAAGTTTCCATTTATGGACATGCTATTGTTAATTGGATTAGTTGAAGTATAATTTTAATGTTAAGTGATAGTGTATGAAGATCTTAACTTTATATAAGAGAGGATACAAAATAGCCACATCCACATTTTCTAGTTTGGATGAGACGTTTTGATGTCTACAGTGCTCCAAAGCATAAACATGTTAATTGAATACACTTAATAGATGTGTTAACTATGATTTATGTGAAACATTTACTAAATACATGACCGTTGTAGATTCTGTGACATCCCCAATTTCACGGCCATAAAGGACTTATTTGTTTATGCTTTGTTTTTAAAATCAAAGTAATCTTTTACAGAAAACAGTTGCGGAATTTGTTCCCAAAACAAAATATGATAAAAATTATCAAAGCATTTCTTTAATGAAATGTATTTTCATTATATAACAAAATATCAGGATGTCATGTTCAATACAAACCAAAAGCATAAATAGAACAAAATAGACCTTACAATAGTTATTCATAACTACTGGCCTATAATCCAAAATCTCTCGTCAAGTCCACCAACTTATACTCTTGTGCCATTACCTATAATGCAAAGAAAACTGAGTGGGTCAGGCTTAGGAGCCTAGTGAGCATATAAGGTTTTCAACCCACAATAATATAGTTATTATATTTAATTATCAAACAATCAATCCAATTACCCACCCCCATTATCTTCCTTTATTTCATAGAGATTTACCCTAAGAAGCGATTACCCTTCTCCCATTCATTCCTAAGAATTTCCCTAAGGAATCGGCACAAAGTCTAGTGCTGCCATGGTTCTTAGATTACCTCTGGTGAACACGCAGTTCAAAATAATTAATGAACACCTAGTTCAAGAACACCCATTGAACACATTCTGTTCAATAATACCTAATGAACACCTAGTTCAAAAACACCTAATGAACACTTAGTTCAAAAACACCTAATGAATACTTAGTTCAAAAACACCTAATGACCACTTAGTTCAAAAACAGCTAATGAACACTTAGTTCAAATATCCCTGGCGAACACATAGTTCAAAACATCTAGTGAACACTTAGTTCAAATATCCCTGGTGAACTCAATCACCTAAGGAACACAGAGTACAAAAGCTCTTAGTTCAAACCACGTGATAATAATGTATATCTCGATCCTGCAAAACCACTAATATTATTAACACATATAATTCATATTTCTAAAACAATCTATCCCATCCCGTCGATCCCCACATACTGACCCTATACAATGATCTTATGAGATCTAGCCTAAGGAATCGATATGAATAACAAATGACGAAGCTGCTTTGGAAATTCCCTGGCAGCAAATGAGGATAAATAAAGACATCAAGTGAGGGGAACAAAATAAGTTTCACCACGAACCTTCGTTTGTAAAAGAAAGAACCACAAGACAGTTAAGTTAGGGGTACTTATCTAGATAACAATTCCTAGGCGTAGTCCGACTATCATGAGGTATTATACACCCATACTCTACCAATCCCAACATCGAACTTTTCCTAGAAGTGGCCTGAATACATGAGGTATTTCACCCCCAGACGTACCCTATCCAACAATATAACACCAGACATACCTAGTAGTGGTCTATTACCGACACACTTTATTAGGCAGTCTACGATGTTCCCTTAATTACTTCGTGAAAGAAAACGCTGACATATGAAGCTCGGTCGATCACTTCATAAAAGAAACGCTGACTCCAAAGCTCTCTCAACATAAAAGTATGGGGAAATACTAATAGAGTACGCTCCCGTAACCGACACACAAAATTGTCAAAAAGACTTTGTACATGACAGTACTTCTGGCACATTATAGTACTCTGGTATGCGAAAGACTCGTACTCGAGAACATAATAGTACCCTGGCACAAGCAGCATGTCACACCCCAAAACCTATGAATGGCGGAAACGTTCCGGGGTGGAGGACGTCCTGTGCAGTATCACAACAATGCAAAGTAGTAAACAAGCAACAACATTATCCATTGCATTAATAATATAATTTCATACAAGTGTGTTATGTAAAGTTATGTAGACACCAAAAATATACATCAAAAATAAAAGAGGAGTCTTGAACGAGCTCCAACTTCTCAAAACCTGGCACCTGTACCTGTCTACTAGTGACATGATAATACAAGTTATTTTGAAAGAGTTTATCAACTTTAAAGCTGGTGAGATCATAAGTATATTAGTGTCTGTGTTTGTATGAAAGAATTAGCAAGATGTTTTGTAATGTATAAGTTTTGTTAAGTTTTGTATTTGTTTGAACTCTCCTAGGAAACCCTATGTTTCCTACTAAAAGTAGCCTTCTACCAAGGCATCTAGTATCTATGTGTGTGTTACTTGTAAGAGTGTGTATTTTCCCAAATCCTACTACCATTAACCAAAAATATAGTTTTTACATTACCGTGCATCGTGTGAATATTCACGAAGTGAATGTAATGGGATAAATATTACAGTACTGTAGTGTTGTATTAAGTAACTACTGCTCTACTAACTACCTTAACTAATTGTTAATTTAAGGTACCATGTGATCGGCCTGTATCTTGCTACCGACTCAATAGTAAAACAACGATGTAAGATGCCGTAGGAAATGACATTTGGCACCCGTAGACTTGCAAGTCCTACCGTAGCGAGCAACAAGGTGTAGTATAGTCAATCCAGTATAGATTTATACACAAACTCATACGCTCCCCAATTAAGGAGATTCTGGATACAAAAATGGTCATGGCAGGTAGTGCCATGCCCCGTTTAGTGGCTCACATAACTGTATGTAATGTATATGTATATGTATATGTATATGTATATGTATATGTAAGTGCTAGCTGTATTGTGTGTTCTTTCACTTTCTAGCCTGTATGTTTTGTTTTTCATCATAGTGTCTATTGTTTGTTTCTCATTATAGTATCATATGTGGTTTCTCATCATAGTGTTATGTTTGTTTCTCATCACTCTGTATCTACTGACTCATGTATGAACTGACTCATTGTATGTTTCATTATTCTAGTAATAGTATTAGTATCTTCCTAAACTACTCTTATAGTAGTTTACTAGCAATGTATGGACATGTTTCAATACCTTTGCTACCCAAAGGTATGGATCTGAATGAAAGAACATTTATGACTATATATATTTATACAGGATATACAATTAATATTTAAACTATCTTCGGACGGATAACCGATGCCTTAAAGCCACATCCAAACAAGGAAAAGGAATTAAAACGAGCTAGCCTTCCTAAGTCCTTTAAACATTTCTTATATAACTATACATATATAGGAAGTCATTTGACAATATATATATATATATATATATATATATATATATATATATATATATATATATATATATGTATAAAAGAGTTTAATTAAAAGTATTTGACAAGTAAAAGAGTTTGTAAAACAGTTTGAAGTAAAATAGTTTAACAAGTAATAACACCACTTGTTTGGTAGTTATTAATCACATGTGATTGATATAATAACTATAATTGTTCAACTTGTATCCCCCCTCATAAAAGCATTTAAAAACATATAAAAGATTAATTAAGGGGGGTATGAACTCACTTGTAGTTAGTGATTTGGATGAACGGATTGTACGGGAATGCTAAGTGTCAAGTGAAGACTTGAACACACATGTGGATCCTATTTAACATATAAAGATACATATATGAATATAATTAGTGTTTAAAACAACTAATTATTGAATTGGGACCACCTTAGGGATTATTAAACACTTATATTGAAGTGTTACAACCATATACAATTGTATATAAGGGGTACATGGCCACACTAGGGAGTGTATGGTCAAAACACATAGTTTTTGTGTGTGTGCGGCCACACTTGGTGTGTGCGGCCATACATGGTGTGTGCGGCCGTACACCTAGTGTTCTTGGTGTTCTTGGCTAAAGATGTTACCTTTTATGAAGATCCCCAAGGAGATTTGAATGATACTTGAGAGGATTTCGGGTCCTAGCTTTGTAGAAGTGTAGAAAGTGTTCCAAATGGCTAAGTGTTCTATATATAGGGAGGGTGTGCGGTTGGGATGGGTGTGTGGCCGCACACACCTTGTCTTGGTGTGATTGGTTCAAATGCAAGGTGATACACCCACAATACTCATCCCAAGACTCCTACCCTACTTATACTAGGATTTAAACACTCTATTTGACTCCATACATTGCTAGAAAATAGCAAAAACGAGTTTGACCTTCATTGATTTGAATATGCATAAGATAAAAATTTCGGATTGTCACACAGCACCTAAGACATAGAGCTCTGAAAAGGACTCCATACATAAAGTGTACTTCTGTACGTAGGACGTACTCCACCGATCATCAATCTCGCAACGCACGTACTCTTAATAAGAGACTACCCAATGTCCAAACTTAATTGAACTAAACATCCCATTTAAGTCTTAACCCATCACTACGTAAACCTACAATGTTTATAATCAATTTTTTGATACTATCTCCATTTAGGCAACGCCAACTAGTGTATACTTAACACAAGGTTTTAAGTAATAATATCATATATACACATCTTAACACCTATTGAACCATATCTGATTCGCACATTATATATCATCAAATATATCTAACACGTATTTCAGACAATAACAAATACTTCACATACATATGTATATTTCATACTTTAATCAATACTCGTATTAAAATCACGTTCCTAAAAGGGACTATACACATGATACCTTATCGAGTGATCACATAGTTCAAAAATACATAATCCGTACTCCCGGATCTTAAATTTGCCTCATTACCTAATCCATATTCCCATATATAAAACTAAACTCTTTATCTGATCCATACTCTCGGATCTAAAACTAAGCTCTTGACCTGATCCATGCTCTCGGATCTAAAACTAATCTCCTGATTTGATCCATACATCCAGATCTATAACAAGTTTATATCTTTATCCTTTTATCTCATGGTCCAAACCATCTATTATCACCTACCAACAACCTCATCTACCCATGTTCTACCCAACATATTTGTAGATACAAATTACATATACAGTTTAACACATTAAACTTATATAATTCGTCCATTCCACAATCATCTCAAATAAACAACAATAAATTATACACATAGCACGTATTTCATAGCAAATACTTAATATTTATGTGTTAGAAGAAGGTGACCACACACTCACTTGATCAGAAGATGATCGGACAACACTACGGCTTGTAGAAGTAGTATTCTTCGGTAGATTTGTAAGATCTTCACAAAACTTGGCTTCTCGCGGGCAGAGCTTTGGCTTGGGAATTACACTTCTCGGGATCTTCGGGGCTTCAGGACTTGCTTAGGGTCTTGGGAATGATACAGGGGCTTCGGGATATTTCTAGCACGAAAAACGAGGTAAAACGGGAGAGAGAAAGAAGAGAAAATGAGCAAAGAAACTCGGCAGCCTCGACTTCCTTTTATAGGAGGCTGGATCCTCGATTAACGCTGGGTATAAATCCAGGTACACTGGGTGTAACCCGGATAAGCCCGGTGAGTCCCCCCCCCCCCCCCTTCGGATAATATCAGATTTTATAATCAAATTTAATATTTTAATTATTTAATAAAATTCAAAAATTCATATCTTCGTCATACGAACTCCGTTTTCGATGTTCTTTATATCCACACGTAGATGAGACTACGCTCTACAACTTTAATTTAGACTTCATTAGCTAATTTTAAATTTATTTTTATTATATTATTTTAGTAGGTCGGGACAAGAAAACTCTGTTATAAATTCATAACTTCTTAATCCGACGTCCGTTTTTGTTTGTCTTTTTATCGTTGCACTACTAATGACGAGATATTCGATTCTCATTTAGATTGTTTCGGCTAAAAACTGCTTGATCTCAAATCGAGTATTCGGGCTGCACACTACTAAGCTGAAACTTAAAAAAATCATAACTTCCTCATACGAAGTCAGATTTGGGCATTTATTTTATGCACGCTATCGGTTTAATGAACTTTATGACTTTCATTTAGATCACTAAGGCTAAATATCGCTCTAACGTAAATTCACTTTTTACGTCATTCAGCGTCGTGCCGGTTCTGTCGCGAAACTTCGACAGGTCATAACCTTTTCGTTATAACTCGGATTTTGGCGTTCTTTATATGTATGGCATCCTTGTAACACATACTACAACTTAGTTAAGATTATTCATCCTAAATAATCTTCTATCAAAATGTCATTTTTGATGCTTATCGTCTCTAAATTGACTAGCCCTGATCTACGGGCGTGACAATTATCCCCCCCTTAGGATGATTACGTCCCAGAATCTTCAACGAAATAGCTTGCATAATGATTCCATATGTTATTTATTCATCCTAGGTAATAACCGTAACTTCTATGTTTCCTCGAAAGAGTATTTAACTCTATGGATTTCTTGACTGCAGACGATGCCCAATCTTGCATCTGCTTATCGTACTATGTTGTAATTTCAATCGTAACCTTCGAGTTACCAAATAAGTCCTTATTGTGGACTCCTTCTTCTTAGGATAAATACTTTCCTTTATCTATTGTAATGGACCGATGGGTCGTGCTCTACTGACCTCTCATCGCATGATGCGACGCTTAGACTCGGTCTTTTTAAAGTTAAATTCCAGAATGGAATATACCTTCCTTCATATTCTAATGTGATATAATCACATTTCAGCATGTAGCATTTCTAGCTACAAACTTTATGAACAACTAGTGCGATACCAATGATCGCATTAACTTCAATCTTCTGACTTACGTCAGATGTTACTTCGAACTTGGTTCTCTGAACCACGTAACATACTCACCGTAGTCGGACTCCAATTAGATATGACCACTAGGGTCGGAACAACAACCATCTTACTAGTCACTACCGAAACAATGGTAATGACATACCAAAATAAGACAGAATCAATCACCAGCTTCTTGGTAACCTTGTGACTTTCTCTGATCCAATTGCGAGTCATGTGCTTCCGGTAGTATATGCATCTACTACCTTTCACACCTACTCATACACGTCCCAAGTATTGTCTCGCAGTCCCCTAGTCCTAAAATCACAAAACAATTTAACACATATGAATGTGTCCAAATAATCATAAACAATTTCCCTAGACTCTACTAGGAATTCTTCATTGCGTATCTTCACTCATCATTTCTACTTCAACTCGATTGGTGATGGAAATGTCAAGTGATGAGACAACCTCAAGAATTAATCCAATCTCTCCATCATCCTTCCAATCGAAGGTGTACTTCAGACGTACCATACTGCTCTAAACGTACTATTATTTCATAAGACATATTCCAAAGCCAAGATACCATTCTTACGATATCTTCTGATAGGTGTCATCCACTATCATAAGCCTTCTTCATTTCCTCCATTTACTCAATTCTCTACGAGTCTTCACCATGACCTTTTGTGCATCCAAGCAGACATTCGGTGCATTGGGCGAGAACTTAAGATAGGAAAGCTTCATTTACGATAAACATATAAATCTCCTTATCGCTCTGAAACGTTTACATGGTAGTTCTAATATCGTAGTCACACGCTTAGAATTCTACGCGCATAAGGTTTCCAGATCCGGTCGACAACAGACGATAGATCCGAACAAATAATAGCATCAAAATAACTATCACACAAAACATTTAGCACATAAAAGTATTTTAGGTATCATTCCTAAAATAAACTAGTGCTTGTGTCAATTTAGGTGTACTACCTAACATATTTTAGACACACTCCTCACAATCATTACTTAGCATTCTAAGTTTACGTCTAGAAATTTCCTACAAATTCCTAGTTCGCTTAAACTAATGCTCTGATACGAACTGTGACATCCCCAATTTCAGAGCAAGAAAAGAACGATTTATTTACGCTTTGTTTTTAAAATCAAAGTAATCTTTTAAAGAAAACAGTTGCGGAATTTTTTCCCACAACAAAATATGATAAAAATTATCAAAGCATTTCTTTACAGGAATGTATTTTCATTATATAACAAAATCTCGGGATGTCATGTTCAATACAGACCAAAAGCATAAACAGAACAAAATAGACCTTACAACAGTTATTCATAACTACTGACCTATAATCCAAAATCTCTCGTCAAGTCCACCAACTTATAATCTTGTGCCATTACTTGCAATGCAAAGAAAACTGAGTGAGTCAGGCTTGGGAGCCTGGTGAGCATATAGGGATTTCAGCCCACAATAATATAATTATTATATTTAATTATCAAACAATCAATCCAATTACCCACCCCATTATCTTCCTTTATTTCATAGAGATTTACCGTAAGAACCAATTACCCTTCTCCCATTCATTCCAAAGAATTGCCCTAAGGAATTTGCACAAAGTCAAGTGCTGCCATGGTTCTTAGATTACCTCTAGTGAACACGCAGTTCAAAATAATTAATGAACACCTAGTTCAAGAACACCCATTGAACACACTACGTTCAATAATACCTAATGAACTCCTAGTTCAAATACAGCTAATGAACACTTAGTTCAAAAACACCTAATGAATACTTAGTTCAAAAACACCTAATGGACACTTAGTTCAAAAACACCTAATGAACACTTAGTTCAAATAACCCTGGTGAACACATAGTTCAAAATATCTAGTGAACATTTAGTTCAAATATCCTTGGTGAACTCAATCACCTAAGGAACACTAAGTACGAAAGCTCTTAGTTCAAACCACGTGATAATAATGTATATCTCGATCCTGCAAAACCACTAATATTGTTAACACATGTAAATCATATTTCTAAGACAATCTATCCCATCACGTCGATCCCCACATACTGACCCTATACAATGATCTTATGAGATCTAGCCTAAGGAATCGATATGAACAACAAATGACGAAGCTGCTTTGGAAATTCCCTGGCAGCAAACGAGGATCAATAAAGACATCAAATGAGGGGAACGAAATAAGTTTCACCACGAACCTTCGTTCGTAAAAGAAAGAACCACAAGACAGTTAAGTTAGGGGTACTTATCTAGATAACAATTCCTAGGCGTGGTCCGACTATCATGAGGTATTATACACCCATACTCTACCTATCCCAACATCGAACTTTTCCTAGAAGTGGCCTGAATACATGAGGTATTTCACCCCCAGACGCACCCTATCCAACAATATAACACCATACATACCTAGCAGTGGTCTATTACCGACACACTTTATTAGGCACTCTACGATGTTCCCTTAATTACTTCGTGAAAGAAAACGCTGACATATGAAGCTCGGTCGATCACTTCATAAAAGAAACGCTGACTCCAAAGCTCTCTCAACATAAACATATGGGGAAATACTACTAGAGTACTCCCGTATGCTCCCGTAACCGACACACAAAATTGTCAAAAAGACTTTGTACATGATAGTACTTTTGGCACATTATAGTACTTTGGTATGCGAAAGACTCGTACTCGAGAATATAATAGTACCCTGGGCAACCTACTCTTAATAAGAGACTACCCAATGTCCAAACTTAATTGAACTAAACATCCCATTTAACCCATCACTAGGCAACCTACAATGTTTATAATCAATTTTTTGATACTATCTTCGGTTAGGCAATGCCAACTAGTGTATACTTAACACAAGGTTTTAAATAATAATATCATATATACACTTCTTAACACCTATTGAACCATATCTGATTCACACGTTGTATATCATCAAATATATCTAACACGTATTTCGGACAATAACAAATACTTCACATACATATGTATATTTCATACTTTAATTGATACTCGTATTAAAATCACGTTCCTAAAAGGGACTATACCCATGATACCTTATCGAATGATCACATAGTTCAAAAATACATAATCTGTCCTCCCGGATCTTAAATTTGCCTCATTACCTAATCCATATTCCTAGATATAAAACTAACTTCTTGATCTGATCCATAATCTCGGATATAAAACTAATCTCTTGACCTGATCCATGCTCTCGGATCTAAAACTAACCTCCTGATCTGATCCATACATCCAGATCTAAAACAAGTTTATTTCTTTATCCTTTTATCTCATGGTCCAACCTATCTATTATCACCTACCAACAACTTCATCTACCCATGTTCTACCCAACATATTTGTACATACAAAATATATATACAGTTTAACTCATTAAAACTTATATAATTTGTCCATTCCATAATCATCTCAAATAAACAACAATATATTATACACATAGCACGTATTGCATAGCAAATACATTATATTTATGTGTTAGAAGAAAGTGACCACACACTTACTTGATCAGAAGATGATCGGACAACACTACAGCTTGTAGAAGTAGTATTCTTCGGTAGATCTGTAAGATCTTCACAAAAGTTGGCTTCTCGTGGGCAGAGCTTCGGCTCAGGAATTGCACCTCTCAGGATCTTAGGGGCTTCGAGACTTGCTTCGGGTCTTGGGAATGATATCGGGGCTTCGGGATATTTATTGCACAAAAAACGAGGTAAAACGGGAGAGAGAGAGAGACAGAGAGAGAGAATAGAAAATGAGCAAAGAAACTCGGCAGCCTCGACTTCCTATTATAGGTGGCTGGATCCTCTATTTACGCTGGGCGTAACCCGAATAAGCCCGGTGACTCCCCCCCTTCGGATAATATCGTATTTTATAATTAAATTTAATATTTTAATTATTTAATAAAATTCAAAAATTCATATCTTCCTCATACGAACACCGTTTTCGATGTTCTTTATATCCACACATAGGTGAGACTACGCTTTACAACTTTCGTTTAGACTTCGTCGGCTAATTTTGACTTTATTTTTATTATATTATTTTAGTAGGCGGGGATAGGAAAACTCCGTTATAAATTCATAACTTCTTCATCCGACGTCCGTTTTCGTCTGTCTTTTTATCGTTGCACTACTAATGACGAGATCTTCGATTCTCGTTTAGATTGTTTCGACTACAAACTGCTCGATCTCAATTCGGGTATTCGGGCAGCATACTCAAATCGAGTATACGAGGCATGCCAGGGATAGATCCGGGTCAGGATCGGGATCAGGAGAGGGCGGTCAGGGTGGATCAGCGGCAACCGAGGTCATTGGTCAGATGAGTACGGATGAGTTGGATGCTAGGATTCGTGAGATCCTGCATGATGAGATTGCTGCTATGTTCAGGGCGAAGATGCCGGAGATGTTTGGGTCGATCAAGACTGCCATGGTTGAGTATTTTGATGAGCGCTATGCAGCTCTTGCAGAGACGGTTGCCACGGAAGCTGCATTGGCTATAGCAACGGCAGGTGGAGGATCCGGTCGAAGTTATCAGTATCGGGACTTCGATAATACGAAGCCCCCTACTTTTGATGGAGTTTTGGATCCAATCATTGCTATGAGATGGTTGTCGGAAGTGGAGGGTTGTTTCTTCACATGTTCTTGCCCTACGGATCTGAGGGTGAGGTGTGCTCTGAACCTTTTGAGGCTCGGGGCGAAGGATTGGTGGAGGTTGACTACGGGATCTTATTCTGATGCGCAACGGGCTGCGGTGTCATGGGATCAGTTTCGGGAGATGTTCCACACATTGAGAGGGTGAGGTTGGCTTAGGAGTTCCTGGAGCTGAAGTAGGATTTAGAGTCGGTGACAGAGATCACCAGGATGTTCATGGAGAGGGCGATGTTTTGCCCTCAGTTTGCTTCAAAGCAGGCTCAGATGTCCCGATATCTGAGTATGCTCAAGATGGATATCAGGCAGTTCGTGTCTACGCAGAGGTGCGAGACCTTGCTGGAGTTGCAGGAGGCTACTCGCCGGCGTGAGTTGGAGATTGAGTTATAGTTGAGAGAGAAAAGGCAGGCCCCAGTGCAGTCACAGTCGGCGTCGAAACGATCCAAGACCGCTGTTCCAGGTTGGGCAGTCAGAGCGGCCGCACTTGTAAGAAGTGTGGGAAGGGTCATACCGGAGTTTGTAGGTCTGGTGGTGCATGCCGCAAGTGCGGGAGAGAGGGGAATTATGCGAGGGATTGCGTTTAATCAGCCCTGGTTCAGGATATGAGGATTTGTTATCAGTGCCATCAGGTTGGTCACATGAGGGCCAACTATCCACAGCTTGTTTCCAGGCCAGTGCAGGTTCCAGCATTGGCCACTTTGAGGACTACTGGCAGGGGCCAGGGTGGAGCGGAGCCTCCAAGGGCTTAGGGGCATGCTTTTTAGCTCACAACAGAGGAGGTCAAGGCAGAGCCGGATGCGGTTGCGGGTATGTATTTGTTTCGTTGTTGTCTGGTTATCTTGTTATTTTGTGGTGTTGTATTTTATTCGTCATTCTGCGTGTCTCATGGTTTGGTTGAAGTGATAGTAGTCAGGAGTTAAGTGATTAGCATCCAAGGGATTGATGGTCAGAATTTGGTTGTATGGTCTTGTTGCCAGATATAGCAATTGTGATTTGAGAAGTGTTCAGCAGAGAGTCGAACTCCCTTAGAGTTCGAGATGTACGATGTCGGAGGAGTGATTGTGTGAAGGTCGCTCGTTGCAAAGGAAATCAGTTCACGAATAAGAGGAGTATGCTGAGTAGGGATGGCTGATTTATGACGGATGAGTCACTGGTGGTTAGAAGTCAGTGCTCTAAGTGGAGGAGATTGGAAAATTCTTAGGAGGATCGATAAGCGTTAGAGTTGATTAGCTGTTTGGGATCCAGCAGTGTTTCAGTCAGCCAAAAGTGTGGGCTGGTATGAGTAAGTGACAGACCGATGGGGCGAAGTACAGACCACGGATTTTGGAAAGGGTGATTGGTTGTTGTGAGGCCTAGGATTAGGCCGGGATCTGAGTATATGGAATGGAGTTAGAGTTCGGAACCCTTAGAGGGCTAGAACAATATGTATGGGAGAGATTCCCAAGAGGAATAGTTCGGGACGATGTATGATAGTATGAGCGGTCCGGGGAGACTGAAGGCCGGTAGGCATACTAGTCAGGCCGAAGGCTCAGAAAACGGTCCAGACAGGCTGAAGGCCCTGAAGGGCGATCCAGACATGCTGAAGGTTCTAAGAGTGGTCCAGATTGGCGGAAGGCCTGGTAAGGCGGTCCAGTCATGCTGAAGACTCTGTAAGTGTTGATAGATCTGTATGCGGAAAGTGATTTGAGTATGCTGCTATGTAGTAGCAAGCAGTGGGTCTGGCCCCGGGTATTGAGCATGTTAGTGGAAGGCAGTGTATAGACCTGAGAGTCCTTGCGAGCAGATTCAGAGCATATGCGATGCATGGAGTAGCGGTTACTCTACAAGGGATAATGTAGAGTGGGGTGTGAGTACCATGGCACTTGTCTGAAGTGGCAAGGTTGGCAAGTAGATTTCCTTGGATACGGAAAGGGTAGGGTATGTAGCTCTGAGAGGGAGTGTTGGTTCACGGAAGTGAAAGCAGTAGTGAAAATGGATGATTGAAAGTACTTCAATTATGGTTAGTGAGCATGGTAATTGTGCCAGTGGTATGGAAGCACATCCGGGTTAGGTGTCCGTTGAGGTCACGGAAGGAATTCCGTTCTTCTAGAACCAGATGAGTTTGGAGGAGATGCAAGGGTAGGTCCTTGGAATCCAGGTATGGGTGTGATCATGGGTTATGTATGTAGTGGTAATTCATCCTGGGGATGTCTGGAGGTATTGTCAGTGTGTCGGGTTTTTCTAGCCCGAGGATGTTAGATCAGGTTCAGCATCTGTATGTGATTGCAGAGGATAGCTCATGGTAGTTGCTCAGGAGCTGAAGGATGTGTCATCCTGTCAGCATGGGAAGAAAAGAGTTGGATTCGGAAAGGAAGCAGGATAAGTCCCAACAGTAAATTCGATAAAGTTATCACAAGCGAGGAAAGGGATAGCAGTTGGTACCTGGTCAGGACCCGGTGGTTCAGGGTGATATCTAGTTTGTAAGAGACAATTGATTATGTGATTTGGAATGATGGAAGTATCATCGGGTGATCATTGGTTGATAAGTGTTGTAATCACAGAAAGAAGTCGGTGGCCGGGTTGAAGCAGTTGTCGTGACTCTATGAGAAAGAGATGGACTTTATAGGGGTTTGATAGGAGTGTTTCGAGGAACCTAGGTCAGTTGATTCCAAGAGATGCATTGTGGGAGTAGTATCTGGAATTGTGTGCTGCAGCAGGCTTCGAGGATGAAGCCTAAATTAAGTGGGGGAGAATTGTAACATCCCAAATCAGAATCAAGAGTTTAGGGGGTTAAAGTGTAAGTTTGGAAAAGAAGGACTCGGCGAGTAGGAGCTTCAACTCATTGAGTCGAAGCGGGTGCCTGGAACTGGGTTATGTGGCCTGACTCGACGAGTCGGTGGCTAGACTTGACGAGTCAGTTCTGGTTGAGGAAAAAGCCTAATCTTCGGGATTGCACCCTATTTAAAGGACTTAATGTCCTCCCCTCTGCTCCCTTTGCCCCTTTTGAGATACAGAAGCCCTAATTTCATTTGTGAGAATACTTGGAAGCAAATTGGTGTGATTTGTGAAGGGATCTTGAAGATCAAGAAGCTTGGATCAAGGAGACCTGAAGAGATCTGGATTATACTTCAGTGGGAGGTCATTTTGGAGGTAAGGAATTGTTATCCTTGGCCTTCTCCTTTCTAGTTCCATTTCATGAAGTTTTAGGGTTTGGTTGGAGACATATTAATGAGATCTTGAAGCATGAGTTAGATCTGGAGTTGAAACTCCAGATCTGAGATCTATATGGGTCATTGATGCAGAAAGCCTTTCTAGTTGTTATGCAAACGCCTTTCCCTATGAGTTAAGTCCCTTTATAGCTTGGTTTTTGGTATTACGGGGCAAGAAGCACGTAAAGGTAGCAACTTTATGTTGCTAATGGACCTTAGAGACCCAGATCTATTGTTTGGAGCAAAGGAGTAGCTCTGTGATTCGAGATTATGAGAATACATGTATGGGCTTGGCGAGTCTGGGAGATGACTCGGTGAGCCGGGCTAGAGATTAGACTTTGAGTCGCATAGTAACTCGGCGATTCGCATAGGTGACTCGGCGAGTCTTATAATGATGAAGATTGCCTTTGAAGAACAAATCCGCAACTCTGTTGAAGATTACCTTGGACTCGGTGAGTCTGGTCGTGGAACCCTAGCCTTTTCTGGTTAAGCCATGTCTTAGTGAGTAGAGGGACAATTCGGTGAGTTGAGCAAGATGGGACTCGAAGATTGTTGGACTCGACGAGTCTTGGGGTGACTCGGCGAGTTAAGTCGTGATTGGGAGTTTCTGAGTATAGGGACTCGACGAGTCAACGCGTTGACTTGGCGAGTAGGGTCAACCAGGAAGGTTGAATTTGACTGAGGACTTTAACTTTGAAAAAGGGTTGACCAGTTGACTTCCAGGAGTATTTTGGTAATTATTGGTATTGATTGGATTTGGTTATTTGGTAATGTTTAGTGGTGGAGTTTGTGTCGGTGGTCGGAGGAGCATGATCTTATTCTTCAGTCGGCAGTTAGGTGAGTTATCCTCATTATATCAACAGGGTCTAAGGCACCATGGCCGACCCTTTATCGGATTGAAATCCGAGTATCTGTTTGATATGTTATTGCTGTTGGGTTTTGAGCATTCTAACACTCCTAAGTGTACATGCAACCCTAAATACCTTGGATCTATGTTTTCTCTATTATACATGCAAATAAGAACTTCCAAAGTATTATCCTAATCTAGCATACAAAAACAATGAATGTAACAAGATAGAATACATACCTCTTGATGTAGGAAGTCTTCATGAAGTTTGAGTGCCTAGTGCCCCAAGTGTGACACCTCAAATGGAATCACAATCATCAAAACACTTAGAATAGCTTGAGAGAATTCTACACTTCATGAAATCGGCTAGCCCTCTTTAGAATAATACTAGTCCGTTCTAATGGCCGATTTGGTCAAGAATAAGATGCTTATATAGTTAGGTTTACACCATGTAAACCCTAATTGACATGGCCTTTCATTTCCATGATCCATGGGTACAAATACACCATGGAGCATCCATGGACCATCTTATGGGTTTTAGCCCAACTTGATTATCCATGGAGCATTAGCCCACTATACAAGTATGGATGATTTACACAATCAACCCATATATTTAATTAGTCTTCTTTTGATCACTTAATTAATCCTAGATTAATTCTTGATCAATACTAATTAAATAATCTTATTATTCTTATTATTAATATACTAGAACTTATAATATATTAATAGCCATAAGTGTCTTATTTCTCTCATTTAGTCTATCCAAGTGCATGATGGTATGCAACCCAAATGGACCATGCCGGGTCGGGTCAAGTCTTACCAATTATAGTTATGGACTTAGACATTAATCCAACAGTCTCCCACTTGGATAAGTCTAAAACTATTATTGCGTATGACTTTAGGAACCAACTGGCAATCGTAGCTCTCAAAAGCTTCTGTCGAACTCTGACCTTGTAGATGAACTCTGACCTTTGTTAATGACTTGTCCATTAGATAAGGGATCATATATTCCTCCATTCTAGATATCATATGGACTGAGACATGGATTATAATCATTCTCTCTGTCCATTTGTTGTTTCCCGATTTGCGATTTATGACGACTGACTAATTGAACAAATCAAATCAGTCCTGGCCCGGCCGAGCACTTCCATTTGTCATCATCAAATCATCGAGGGGCCCACAGATATCGCTTTTATCCCGAAGGTAAAAGGAACAGATAAACTTCGACTCATATGGCTTGTTCTACTACTTGTTGAATCATACACAAAAGCACGTTTTATAGCACCGAGTTACCAAATGCGGTTTCGTGCAATCAATGTACTATCAACTCATAGTAACAACTCATATCTCTAGGTTTGAAGAATATAAGATATTATCGTCTCATGATCACTCGTGATAAAATCCATGAAGTGATTCCAATGAGCGCGGGTTGAATCCAACACTCAGAACTTATGAGCACTCATGATTGCTGTAGCCTTGTCCAACACCTTAGACCTCTACAACCCATCATGACAGTCTTAATTCATATCTACTTCCAAAATATGACCGACTGTGGATGGTTTGAATAACTTAGTCATTCCGGAAGAATAACCTATTCGGGAAGTCAAAACATGCAAAGTGAAACACAATAATAATTGAATCCAATATGGTCTCAGAACTTATGAATATAAATAAAACACCTTTTATTTATCACCATATGATTACACATTATTCATTGTATACTGTTTCAGCTATCAACTTTATTCTTGAATTTTAAAACAATAGTTGTCCCATGCTCCAAGCATGTACACTATGTTTTCTAAACACTAATCGTGCCACACACGAAGTATGCATACTATGTTTGTCTATGATCTTTACTTTGTGAACTAGATCAATTGAACATAACTTCAATGATTCTCTTTTCACACTCCCAAATCCTTACTGCAAATGCAAGAATTCCAAATTCATGCCATTTACTGAAATCTGTTAGATTCTAAACTTATATGCATTGATCCTCTTGTAACGATTATGCACAAACTCACAAAGACTTGGCAACAATCATTACAGAGTATTCCAAAGGAGATCAGTTCCTTGGAAATATCCTTCTTGCATTAAGTTTCCTTAATCTTACACAGATGGAAAATTCTAACTTTGAAACATTTCCAGATTCCATTTTGACTATCACTTCTGAACAAGAGTTGCCTCCTTACAGATTATGTCAATATGGTCCTTCCAGAATTATCACTATACTTCCAATTGTCCTTGAGCAACCAATCTTTGGTAAACCTTAGATTGTCCTCGACAATTGTTTAATCCTTTTAGTCATATCCAGTTCTAAACCTTTTCCCTTCTTAATGCCCCAGGCATTTGGAAAATTTTAGAACGGATGATTATAGCACATGTAATCGATCCTATATCTGAAGCATATGGGACACGATTCATGATGTCTTACATAAAGACTAAACCAGTCTTTTGCTATAATATGTCCATTTCAATTTGCCAAGTTCTCATATTTCAGATTATGAAAAGGGATGCCGTAATCATAATCGAATTTTAGAACGCAAATAATGGACCCATATACAGAATTTCCTTATGTTGAGCCATTCCAACATGAAATTCATATATATATATCCTTGACTAAACGATTAAAACCTCACGATCTAAGCTTATAGATTTGAGATGAAGTATAATTTCCTCTCCCTTAATTATAGCAAAACAATTTTTTGCCAATTGAAACTTTTTGTTTTCTATAATTAACATTGCTAGCTTGCAATACTTATCATAATTATCATGCTCCCACTAACATGATGATTATTAGCATAACACTTATGCTCCCACTAGCTTTGACATGTACTCAGAAATCAGCTGGACTTCTAGAAATCAATACTTCAGTGACTTTCTTACCAAAAGTTCAGATTTCTGATACTAGATTGTTTTGATAAAACTTTATCAAAATCATACACCTGCCCTTAGATAGCACACTTGTGTATCTAAACAATTATGAAGAGGGATGCCGTAATCATAATGTTTAGACCTTTTTGCCACTTCTCACAAGTCCATATTAGTGTGCCGGTTAACTACATGCGCTCCACTAACGACTTTGAGAATGCAAATATCACAATTGCTATCTAGCTAAAATCTACTTAGTGAAAGTGTTTCCTCACCATCATTTTCATGAATCGGAGAGAAACCTTATGACACTTAGATTTAATGGTGTATGTATTCTTATCCATGTGAATTGTCAAAACCATAATCACAAGACAAAGATAATGACTAATCCAAACTCATATGGACCGAACTCAATCTTAACTTCTTGCCACCTGGCAGCTCAAGGGCCTGCCATTGCTTCCAAGTTGTTGTGCAACAAATTGAGAACTCTAAGGACTCATATGCAAAACCAACTTTAACTGGAATGGGCACAGAATATGTCAACACGATAGGTTATGAACCTCAAGTTGTGTGCTAGTAAAGAACTTTAGGTTTTATTCTTGATTAGTTCTTGAGACTTTCAAGACTTTTAAGGCTCCCACTGTCCTCTTGACCTATAAGACTCCCTTGTCAAATATCCAAGAGATAGTGTGGATTCTAATCAAGACAAACACTTCACACAATTGGCCTAAGTTAGTCTTTGTTTTATCCAAAACATCACAACTTACTAATTTCAAATGTACAAGAGTAGAAAACTTTTACTCTTACATTCGACAAGTGTTTTAACCTTCTTTTGAGACATGTCACTCAAGTTACAATCTTGGAGTATGACTCTAAGACTTGTATTGGAACGAAGTATGACTCATCTTCTTGATTTAACCACTTCAACAATTCAAGTTCCTCTTCTTAGTCATAAGAATGCACTAAGATTTTCCTTAGAGAACTAATTGTGCTATGGTTTCTTAATCATTAAGATGATCACAAAACTGATACTAAAGTACTCTCCCATCTCTTCAGATTAGAGAAACTTTTATCCTTCTGCCTAATTTGATTCTTCTTATTCGCTCTGCCATACATTGAAACCTTTTCCAATGTCCCAGAGTTACACTTAAGCTTGTAAGTATAATCATATTTACTGAGCTTTAGTAAACTATGACGAATAGTTTTATCAACCTTCTGTGGTGGACTTAATCAGTGCACAAGAATGTGTACTTAATCCCTTAGTCCATTACTTGACTCACACATCCATGTGAACAAGTAATTAGTCTTAATTTTCCAATACTTGAAAGTTCTCATTCACCATGCTATACAATTTGCATGATTCCAAGTTCCGGTCCAATTGAAACTTGGGTGATGAGAATCTTTCCTTATTTGGTAAATTTTGACATTACCACAAATGAAAGAATCAATTTCATATTTCCACTCTTGCTCTTAATGGAATCATATAAGCAACAATTTTCCCTCAAATGCCATTGTAAGGATATTTTAAAATAAATAAAATCAAAAATTTTTCTTTTATTTTAAAAACTTTGCGGAAAGACTTATCCTTACAATCCATATGAAAACTTGTTGTTATCTATTCCTAAGCAATATCTCATAACTCCAAAGAAGTAGCTCAAGAATCCGATCTTTAAACTATGCGATAGAAATCCATCTACGCGATCAGATTCAGCATATTCTTTCTTTAAGTTTCTTCACTTTTTCTTTGATTCTTAAACCATCACCATGTGACCCAGTCACATCATGTATCAAGAATCTCAGAATAGAAACTTAACAGAGTTAGATAGTGGACTTTACCTGAAGTAGAGTCAAACTTATTGACTTTAAGTTCCTTAGGTAAATTTGGCAGCTACGCAACCAATGCCCCTTCCTTTGGCAATATAAACATATGGACCCTTTGATAATGGTACACGGGGACTATCACAGACTTAGCTTTTCTCTTTACCATTTGGTCAACCGAGTTGACTATGGCCGATCCCTTTCCATTGGGAAGAGAATGCTTTCCTGGATTTCCTATGTCACTATTGTCAATGTCCATCAAGTTTTAAGGAAGTTGATCTTAACCAATAGATAAGATCATTAAGGGTCCTGTCATAGTCTGTTTCATAGGTGTCCCAAAGGAACTCACTATGTGACTTAGAAAGTGATTGAACCACCAACTTTCTCAAGACTTTGACACCCAACTCTCCCGGTTTGTCAATATGTGACTATATCTCCAAGATGTGTTCACACCTAGACCTTGCCTTGACAATAGGGCTTGAGTGACCTTAAACTTTTCCAAGAACTTGTGGGTTAGGGAGAATAATTGGAGGAGGAGAAAGAAGTATGATTTCCATGGGACATCATCTTCATTAGGAAACCTTGTTTCAAGAGATTTGGGAAGATCATAGGTGTCTAAACCAGACATCTTTTGGGAGATATTCAAGATAGTTGATTTTAAGTCCTTAATATGACACCCAATATGAAATATTAAGGCTAGGACCCAACAAACTATTTTATAACTTAGAAGAGGTATGCCGTAATCCAAGCTATAAAATATTTGAAGGTAGGTGAATGACGATTCACCAATTTCCACCAAGATAAACGAAATGTATTATTCGGTTTTAATTGGTTTTGAAACTCCTAGATCTTTGAGATTCATTGAACTGTTCAATGGCATGTTTCAATCTCGAGTGTGCCCTTCAGGTTTTGTGACTGGGATGCCGAGGATCACAAAACAAGGTGTGAAGTAACCATGCAAATCACTTGGTACCCTTAATAAATTACCCCTCAATCGATGTGCCGGTTAACCACACACGCTCCATCGATACTATGATAAATATTAAGTCACCCTTTACCTACCTTGTTAAGTCCAAGTTAGTGTGCCGGTTAATCACACACGCTCCACTAACGACTTTGACAAAGTGTAAAGTGTAATTTCATGGATTAGCACCTTATTCACATTTTCCCTAAGTAACTAAGATTGGGTATTATTAAGAGTTTAGTTACTTAGTATTATCATTAATACTTTTAATGAAGGGAGAATTCTAGTCTTGTCAAACCCGTTCGGCTAACGACCCTCCACCAGTCAAGCAAGCGGTGGGTGAGAGTGGACACCCATTAAGTTGCCATTTTATAGGCAACAACCTTATACCCACCTTATAGACCGGCTTCGTGAATGAGGCGTACTAGCGGTAAGACTGACTTTACTCTTATACATATATATATATATATATATATATATATATATATATATATATATATATTATTAACTTATAATATTATAAAGTATAAGGGTTGAATTTTAACTTTTAAAATTCTAAGGGCTAACTTGGAATTAAAGTATTCATAAGTGAAAACTTTTCAAATTCCAAAACTTGAGGGCAAGTTTTGAAACTATTCTAAACTAATTAATTCCATAACTTATGTGTTTAAAGTAGTTTTAATCCAAAAACTCTTCAAGTTCCATAACTTGAGGACAAGTTATGGAAGACTTTAAACTAATAAAAGAACTAACTTTTTCTTTATTTTATAACTTATGGATTTAATTATGGTTACATATTTTTCTTTAATGAAGTGACTCTTGAACTTCCATAACTTGAGGACAAGTTATGGAGTCATAAAAAATTATTCAATGACACAAGACTCTTCATTTTGTAACCATTGCCAACTTTTATGAGTTTTATGAGTCTTTAATGTGACTCTTCATGTAACTTGAGGACAAGTTACAAAAACACATTTTATACTCAACTCTTAGATTAAAATGGATTGAAAACAACTATTTCACTCAACATTTCTATTAATCTAAGCAACTCATAAGAACAAGATATTTCAAATCAAACTTTTTCATGTGATTAGCCTAAACCTTAAACTAATACAAAAACATGAATCTATTGACAATTATCTTTGAAAATGGATTAGCATGAACATTACCACATCAAAAACAAGTTTATAAGTTCAAAAACAACTTAGGGTAATGTTCCTAGTCCATTTCTAGCCAAAAAAACTCGAAAATATGCTGTCTGGGGGTCCAACTCGTCGAGTGCATGAACCAAATCCGCGAGTTGGATCGATTTGATCACTTTTAAGGCATGGACTCGCCGAGTCTGATGATCAGACAGCACCAAATTCGTTTTTTCTAGCTTCTATTGCAGGTATAACAAGAAAACAAGCCTAGGCTCTGATACCACTGTTGGGTTTTGAGCATTCTAACACTCCTAAGTGTACATGCAACCCTAAATACCTTGGATCTATGTTTTCTCTATTATACATGCAAATAAGAACTTCCAAAGTATTATCCTAATCTAGCATACAAAAACAATGAATGTAACAAGATTGAATACATACCTCTTGATGTAGGAAGTCTTCATGAAGTTTGAGTGCCTAGTGCCCCAAGTGTGACACCTCAAATGGAATCACAATCATCAAAACACTTAGAATAGCTTGAGAGAATTCTACACTTCATGAAATCGGCTAGCCCTCTCTAGAATAATACTAGTCCGTTCTAATGGCCGATTTGGTCAAGAATAAGATGCTTATATAGTTAGGGTTACACCATGTAAACCCTAATTGACATGGCCTTTCATTTCCATGATCCATGGGTACAAATACACCATGGAGCATCCATGGACCATCTTATGGGTTTTAGCCCAACTTGATTATCCATGGAGCATTAGCCCACTATACAAGTATGGATGATTTACGCAATCAACCCATATATTTAATTAGTCTTCTTTTGATCACTTAATTAATCCTAGATTAATTCTTGATCAATACTAATTAAATAATCTTATTATTCTTATTATTAATATACTAGAACTTATAATATATTAATAGCCATAAGTGTCTTATTTCTCTCATTTAGTCTATCCAAGTGCATGATGGTATGCAACCCAAATGGACCATGCCGGGTCGGGTCAAGTCTTACCAATTATAGTTATGGACTTAGACATTAATCCAACAATTGCTTGCTATGTATGTATCCTGGTTATTAGGATGGTGTATGTTGGAGACCTAGTTAAGGTCGGTATCCTGGTATATAGAATGATGCTATGCTAATGACCGGTTAGGTCGGTATCCTAGTTAGGATGTTGGTATGATATGTGATCTGCTAGATCAGTTTGATTAGATATGAATTGTTATATGATTATATGTTTATGTACACATGGTTGTTTGGACTGGGGTTGGGTTGAGGCGGGTCCTGCTTTATGCTGTATGCCAACATACCCAGGGCAGACCAGTTAGACCGATGGCCGGACGAGCAGTCCGGATAGGCTGAAGGCCCCAAGAGGGCGGACCAGACCTGCCGAGGCTCGGTGAGTGGACCAGTCAGAATGAAGGCCCAGTGTGGGCGGACCAGTCACTCTGTAGACTAAGAGAGTGGACCAGGTGGACTGAAGGCCCAGTGCGGGCGGACCAGTCACACTGTAGATTTGGAGAGAGAGTGGACCGGGTGGACTGAAGGCCTGGTGCAGGCGAACTAGTTACACTGTAGACTCGATATGCATGGCAGTTCTGTTTATGATATGATATGTGTATGGTATTGCAATTGGTATTTTGGAGGTAACTCACTAAGCTTTTGGGCTTACAGTTTCATTGTATTGTTTCAGGTACTTCAGGAGATCGTGGCAAGGCGAAGGCGTGATCTTACCGTTCCTTAGTTTTATGTTGATGTTTCTGGGATACTCTGATAATAAATGAACTGAAAACCTTTTTGTAATAACTTAATGAATATGATTAGATTTTGGAAAAGTTTAAATTGGTTGAAATTTTATGGTCGTTACAATCTTTATTGGGGAGACATTGTTCTGCATCTTCATATGTATCATACGCCTAATTCTATTTGCACAACATATAGGAAACATGCAGGTAGATTAATTAGCTTTACCTGATTTTGATTTAATAATTTAATTTTACGAGATGTGTTTTAAATTGATAAAAGAAATGTTTGTATTGAAATGAAGATGTATTTGCAATCGATGATGTTAAGACTGGAAGAATGAATGATTAAAAGAAAAGGTACAGAGAGTGGATTTCTTGATTCTTAATTGTGATTTCTTCTAGTTTTAGATGTATTGGTGGATTTCTTGATTGTTAATTATGATTTCTTCTAGTTTTGGATGTATTGGTGGTGGTCTCTCTTTTAGTTACCTATCCTTGTTTAATATGTAGGATACATGGTTAATTGGTTCCAGCTGCTTTTCTTATGATGTAGTTTTTAAGGTTGTAATTATTTGGTTGTATTTGTAATATCACATTCATCCTTAAACTCATCATACAAATTAATTTAATGTATACAAGTGAATTAATTCTTGGTAAAATGATCATTTTTCATAATTGTATAAAGAAGCAGGGTAAAATAGTCATTTTTTACCTGTCAGCACATTCACTCAGATATACAATCAAACAACATGATTTTCTTACTCAGTCAGGATTTCTTACCAAGACGGACCTTTCTCAATCAACACTTTCTCAGTCAGTAACTACCAAACGGGACCTAAATATCGCTCTAACATAAATTCACTTTTTACGTCATCCAGTGTCATGCCGGTTCTGTCGCGAAACTTCGACAGGTCATAACTTCTTCGTTATAACTCGGATTTTGGCGTTCATTATATGTATAGAATCCTTGTAACACATACTACAACTTATTTAAGATTATTCATGCTAAATAATCTTCTATCACAATGTCATTTTTGACGCTTATCGTCTCTAAATTGACTAGCTCTAATCTACGGGCGTTACAATTATCTCCCCCTTAGGATGATTACGTCCCGGAATCATCAAAGAAATAGGACTTGCATAATGATTCCACATGCTATTTCTTGATTCTAGGTAATAACCGTAACTTGTATGTTTCCTCGAAAGAGTATTTAACTCTATGGCTTTCTTGACCGCAAACGATGCCCAATCTTGCATCTGCTTATCGTACTATGTTGTACTTTCAGTCGTAACCTTCGAGTTAAATTCCAGAATGAAATATACCTTCCTTCATATTCTAATGTGATATAATCACATTTTAGCATGTAGCATTTCTAGCTACAAACTTTATGAACAACTAGTGTGATACCAATGATCGCATTTACTTTAATCTTCTGACTTACGTCAGATGTTACTTCGAACTTGGTTCTCCGAACCACATAACATACTCACCGTAGTCGGACTCCAATTAGATATGACCACTAGGGTCAGAACAACAACCATCTTACTAGTCACTACCGAAACAATGGTAATGACATACCAGAATAAAAAAGAATCAATCACCAGCTTCTTGGTAACCTTGTGACTTTCTCTTATCCAAGTGCGAGTCCTGTGCTTCCGGTAGTATATGCATGTACTACCTTTCACACCTACTCATACATGTCCCAAGTATTGTCTGGTAGTCCCCTAGTCCTAAAATCACAAAACAATTTAACACATATGAATGTGTCCAAATAATCATAAACAATTTCCCTAGACTCTACTAGGAATTCTTCATTGCGTATCTTCAATCATCAATTCTACTTCAACTCGATTGGTGAAGGAAATGTCGGTTGATGAGACAACCTCAAGAATTAATACAATCTCTCCATCATCCTTCCAATCGAAGGTGTACTTCAGACGTACCGTACTCCTCTAAACGTGCTTTTATTTCATGTCACACCCCCGCACGAGACGGCGGAAACGTCCGGGGGCTGTTGTGACTCAATTGAATACCATCACAATGAATATACATGAAACATAACATCATTCATCACCAACATTTGAATATTACAACTGATAGTGTTTACATCCATTACATTGTTCCATAATGTTACATGCCCAAAAGTAAATTGTTCGATACTAATTAAACAACAACAAAACATCATAGAGTACAATTCTTCCTTCACTTTATCTGTTACCTGAGGATACAAGTATTTTGAAAAAACTTCAACATATGAAATGTTGGTGAGTTCATAAGTAATGTTTGAAATCCAATGTGTTGTATTGTTTTGAAAACCACCAGAAAATCCGATATTTTCTGAAAATAGTATAGTATAAAAGGTGTGAAGATCCATAAGTATGCTTGTTTGTTTCTATAAATGTAAGAGTATGATTTGTAAAACTCGGTATGTAGTTCGAAGGTGTATTAATTGAAAACCCTAGGAAAACCCGATGTTTTCCTATCACTTTACTTTAATTAGTTTATGTGTTGTTATTTCGTTACGACAGGTGTATTCGTTGAGCTCCGGAGACGTTGGATTAATAGTGGGTTTTGAATTGTTGTAACGTACATTATTGAAAATGACCAGTTGACAACCGTACAAACGATCCTTTAGGCGTCGCTTGCACTTATTCACTTAACCCAACCCCCCGGACTCATGTAGCCCCACGACCGAGAGGAAAAAGAGGGTGCGAAGCCCCCGGTAATTCCCTACGTCGTTCAAGGCTATAGTGAATGCGAAGGGCCCTTAGCCCAACTCGCATTGGTGAATTCTCGACTTTGCTAGCAGTACCGAAGGACCCTTGAGGACCAGCAGCACGTTTGCCATTGAAAGTCCTTTTACACGGAATCAAGTCGTATTAGACCTAACTACATGTAAGCAAATTTCCTTCGGGCCTAAAGATCATGCCATTGGGCTAGCTAGGCCCAACAAACATGATTTGAAAATTTTGGGCCCAAAGACGGTGTATCAACGTCTGGTGTATTCCCGCGTGTGTATTGAGTTCCCGAGAGTTTCATGTGTGTATTGAAGTGTCGTCGCGTTAGTAGTTTCGGATTTGTTATTGATTCGAGACCGAATCAATTCGTTTGATAACGATTTTTGGTGTTGAAGGTGTATTATAATTTGCCGATAGTCGAGATGTTAGAATTTCATCATGACGGATTAATTGTTTACAACTTTAGGATGTTTCATTATTGCAGCCCCTTTTCTTTTGGATAATTTACACATTTAATCCTTTATATAAAATAATTTCTATTTTAGTCCTCAAACTATTTTTCTTGACACTTTAGTATCAAAACTTGTAGAAAAGTTATTTTTCAGCCCAAAGTTATTTGAAAAACAGTTTTAGTCCCTCGAAATGAAACTTTTTCGGCTGGAACCTTCATTTTCGCAAATTTTACACTTTTGGCCCAAAATAGAGAATTTTTGCATTTTTGGTCCCTTTTAAATGTGAAAAGCATTTTTAACCTTTGAAATGGACTTGGGACACTAGTAGTCCCCTGTTTTACAAAAAAATGCAATCTCAGCCCCTCAACTTTGGATATTTCGCATATTGGGCCTTATTGGGCCGAAAAGTTCCCTTTTAGCCCATTAAGTTTAGAAATTTACATTTTAAACATTCTAAAGTGTATATTTCTGGAAAATTACTATATGAAACTGTTTGGACACATCTTAACCTCCAGAATTTGTATTTTGACGTTTTGGGCCCTTAAACTTCATGTTTTTAACATTTTAAGTCCAAAAATGTGATTTTTAGCCCAAGATGTTCATCTAAACCAAGTTGGCTATTTTTCTAGAAATGATTTGTGTATAGCAATATGTTTAACACTTGTTTCATACATCCTAATGAAAATCTCGATTTTAAGGGCTTTTTGACTAGTTTCAACACCATAATCACATATAAACATGTATATAAGCATAGAAATCATACAAAACATACATATACTCATAGATCTACACATTTGCTTGTATTCCCCCCCCCCACAAAACTTGTAAAAACCGACAAATAAGGGGGTATGAAGGTCACCTTGGGTGTGGTTTCGGTTTTGGAGAGGATTGGAAGAAGTTTGAAGTGATTTTCGGCCCTAGCAACTTTTCCTTGAAGATCTCGAGTTTAAAGAGTTTTCTAGGAGTATGATCACCAAAAACTTGTTTAGAATAAGTGATCTTATATGAGAGAGGAGTTTTGTAAGTTAGACATGGGAAAACTTACCAAAGGATGATGGTTATCTTGTGAAATCCTCTTGAAACACAAGCAAAATTTCGAGATCCTTGGGTGAGGAAGAAGAGAGGAGTCTTGAGTGATTTAGAGAGATTTTTGTTGTGAAATGTGTGTGTTTGGGGAGACTCTCAGCCAAAGGAAAATAAAGAGGGGGAAGAGAAGTGAGTGAAGTGATGTGTGCATGGAAACATGAGTTTGTGCATGGAGATCCATGAGAGAATAAAGAGGTGGCAATGAAAGTCAAACCCCTCCTTTCTTCTTGGGTTTGGGCCTTGGGCCGAGAATATGGAAGGGAAGGAGATCATTGGGCTTTAATGCCCCTAAGCCTATATTATAGTTAGTTTGGATGATTTTTGGCCCAAACAAAAATATAATATGATTTTTTTTACACTTTGTTGGGCTAGTTTGAGTTAATTATGATTCGTCATATTTAATTTATTTCATTCTAGGCCCCAATATGGCCCAAAATGTTGAAATAAATAAATGTGGGTCCAATTAGAGCCCATTTAAAGGTTCTAATCCCATGATAGTCAAATTGGAAGCTTATTGGCCCATTGAGTCCAATAAGGAAGTCCTAGTCCAAAATGGACCTAAACAAGAACTTCTAGGGTTTCCAATTGCTTATTGACTATTTGTAGCACTTGTATGGTGTATTTGATTGAAATTTTGTTGTCATAGAGTAAGCATCATACATGCTCTTTGAGTTTTTCTTTTTTTTTTTTTTTTTTTTTTTTTTTTTTTTTTTTGATTCTACATTTTACTTGAGTGTAGTGATTACAAAACACAAAATTTCTAGTTGTGACATTTCATAAGACATATTCTAAAGGCAAGATACCATTCTTATGATATCTTCTGATAGATGTCATCCACTATCATAAGCCTTCTTCATTTCCTCCATTTACTCAATTCTCTATGAGTCTTCACCATGACCTTTTGTGCATCCAAGAAGACATTCGGTGCACTGGGCGAGAATTTAAGATAGGAAAGCTTCATTTACGATAAATGTATAAATCTCCTTATCGCTCCGAAACATTTACATGCTAGTTCTAATATCGTATTCATACGCTTAGAATCCTACACACATAAGGTTTCCAGATCCGGTCGGGGCTTCAGGACTTGCTTCAGGTCTTGGGAATGATACCGGGGCTTCGAGATATTTTCTTGCACGAAAAACGAGGTAAAACAGGAGAGAGAGAGAGAGAGAGAGAGAGAGAGAGAGAAGAGAAAATTAGCAAAGAAACTCGGCAGCCTCAACTTCCTTTTACAGGAGGCTGGATCCTCGATTTATGCTGGGCGTAAATCCAGGTACGCTGGGCGTAACCCGGATAAGCCCGGTGACTCTCCCTTTCATATAATATCGAATTTTATAATTAAATTTAATATTTTAATTATTTAATAAACTTCAAAAATTCATATCTTTCTCATACGAAATCCGTGTTTGACATTCTTTATATCCACGCGTAGGTGAGACTACGCTCTACAACATTCGTTTAGACTTCATCAACTAAATTTGACTTTATTTTTATTATATTATTTTAGTAGGCCGGGACAGGAAAACTCTGTTATAAATTCATAACTTCTTCATCCGACGTCTGTTTTTGTCTGTCTTTTTATCATTGCACTACTAATGACGAGATCTTCGATTCTCGTTTAGATTGTTTCGACTAAAGACCGCTCGATCTCAAATCGAGTATTCGGGCTGCATACCGCTAAGCTGAAACTTAAAAAAATCATAACTTTCTCATACGAAGTCAGATTTGGGCATTCTTTTTATGCTCGCTCTCGGTTTAACGAACTCTACGACTTTCATTTAGATCAGTACTGATAAATATCGCTCTAATGTAAATTCATTTTTTACGTCGATCGGCGTCGTGTCAATTGTGTCGCAAAACTTCGACAGGTCGTAACTTTTTCGTTATAACTCGGATTTCGGCGTTTTTTATATGTATGAAATCCTTGTAAGATATACTACAACTTAGTTAAGATTATTCATCCTTAATAATCTTTTATCAAAAAGTAATTTTTGACGCCTATCGTCTCTAAATTGACTAGCCATGATCTACGGGCATTACAGATTCGTAGATCATATATAAACAAGAAAGAAAAATAGAAGAAAACAGGATTATCAAAAAGATATCTTTCACTAAGAAAAAAGGGTTCTCATCAAGAGAACAAGGTGCACAAAGCTAATGGCACAAAGCCGTCACAAAGACCTAGTTAGGGTTTTATCCTAGTACATGATTATACACTAATCTATTATAGTGAATCCCTTCAATAAAGGGATTGTAAATAATGTAAATATAAACTAATCTGGTATATAAGGCCAAGATCAAATTAGATCTTCTCCATATTCGGATATCAACACCAACACATCAGACGATGATCAAAGCACCAACTTTAGCGTCAGGGAGACACACTGATCGGATTTAGCTTCAGCAACAACGTCGGGGAGCTATTTATCAGATTTAGCTTCAACAAAAGTGGAAGGGAGTCATCCACTGATCAACTTTAGCTTTAGATCGTGCAACTCCAACTTCAGCAGATAGTGTATTACCATCAGCGTGTATCATCACTGTATTGCCTGATCAGTATGTCATCAGTGTAGGAACTTTAGTGTATGGACATATTGATGACATATTGAATAGACAATACACTGATTGTTTCTTTGTTCCTTTGGTGATGATAGTGTCTTCAGGGTTTTTCAGTCACTAGGGGATCTTCTTCAGTTTTAGACATATGAACTTCCATTAACATATCATAAAATTATAATTATAATGTATATATATTTTGCATAATCAAATCTATACAATTATGTGACCCAATAATCTCTCCTATTTGATGATGTCAAAAATAAACTAATAAAGAATAAACTAATAGATAAATACAAGTGAAGTGATATGTTGATTTCTTCTCCCCCTTAGATTTTGCTCCCCCTGAGATTAATAACATCTGTGTTCTGCTCCCATTAGGTAAATAACCTTCTTCTTTCAAGAGTGTATGTTACTCTTTGATGATCAAGTAACAATGTAGCAGAACAAAACATCTCCCCCTTTCTGACAACATCAATAAGCATTGCCTTCTTCTTTTTTTTGATTTTTTTTAAATTTTATTTTTCTAATTTTTTTCAAGAAGACAGTAAGCAACTTGAAATAAAAGTAAACATCAAATATAGTTAAAGGATAGTATAGGTTTATCACACAATTTTGCTTAGTCTCATCAGCGTATGGTTTTATACGGTGAATCCTTAACTACTTCTGTTAGAAGAAAAAAGAGAGAGTGGGTAGGTGCGTGTAATACATAATAGTATATGATATACCCATCGACACAAAGTTTTCAAGATCTCATCAATGTCAGACATTTAACATTGAATCATAAAACTTTTAAGAAGAATGATAGTGCAAGAATAAGTTGGTTTGTATGATAAACTATGGTACATAGTCTAGCCATTAACACAAACTTTTGAACTTTTACCAGTGTGTGGTATTGCATAGTGAATAATCAAGTTCTTATAAAGAAGACTTATGGAAATAAGTAGGATGTCTTAATCATGCTGAGGTGAAATCAGCATGAATCATTGAAAGTGATAACCCATTCGCAAGAAGTGGTTTAATCCTTGCATCATAGAGTTAGTTGCAGTCTAGAATCAAAGATTCACCGTCAGTTCATTCAATGGTACCATGTCATACCTCAATATATATGAGGTCAAGGACATGAGAAAAAGATGCCTAAGAGAGGGGATAACATCCTTGCCTTACAAGAATTTTCATTTGTAACCAAACAAATATATCTAGGTGAAGAATAGATCTTGCTATTAGATTCAACACAAGGGATGGATGACTCATTTAGTCTCAACAGATAAGATCATGACTTGTTGGGTTAAACACTTCTGAAGTGAAGTCTCATTAGGTCATTAACTGCTAGAAAAAATGAGACTTGTGGCATATACAACAGCATTTGTTCCAGGGACAATGAATTGTCAACAGTTACATACATGGCTTATAAAATGCCACAATCAAGTCATGAAAGGTACGCTGATCCTCAGAAAGAATGACCATACCAGATGGAGCTAATGTAAGAGCCAACTCCATAAATCAACCAGCTACAAATAACATTGTGATCAACCTGTGAAATTTCTAGCTCAGTTGCCATTGTCACTTGATTGGTGCCCCTAAGCTTATTGTTCATCAACAACTTAGGTTTCAACTCATAAAGCATGACATCTTAGAACACATACTTTACAGTCTAATAATTCTAAAATAGTGCAATGAAATTGCAAATCTTGAACCAAATGTGTATTGACACATTAGGTAGATCATCACCAAGACGCACTTAAACTATCAGATGATCATAATTCATGCTATCTCTCATTTATCATCAACTCAGTACCTGAAACTAAAGAATTGATTTGACAAAAAGTTGAATTTTGTAGAACATGTACCTAATCGGACAAACAAATAATTCCTTTAGTATCTCATCAGCAGATGATTTGACTAATTGGTACATGTCAGCTCGTCTTAGGATTCACCATGAGAATTGGAGCTGCAAACATGTCCCTGAAATCAATAGTAAAATAATAATGTTATTCCTTGTTACCCCCCCCCCCCTTATATTTCTATAAAGAGATAGAAAATACACACTTGAAAATCTTTGCCAAAAGTCCTGCACAACACTTGTTTTTATATTTTAGATTTAAAGTATAACTAAAAAACCAAATAAGTATTAAAGAAAAAAATAAAAAAAAATCAACTAGAAACTAGAAGCTAAGAAAATTAACAACTAAAAATAGTTTAACTTAAATATATATATATATATATATATATATATATATATATATATATATATGTATATATATATATGTTTAAGTTATACTATTTTTAGTTGTTAATTTTGTTAAATTCTAGTTTATATATATATATATATATATATATATATATATATATA
This sequence comes from Lactuca sativa, assembly GCF_002870075.4. Classification (NCBI taxonomy): domain Eukaryota; kingdom Viridiplantae; phylum Streptophyta; class Magnoliopsida; order Asterales; family Asteraceae; genus Lactuca; species Lactuca sativa. Next base: position 253,444,061 of record NC_056626.2, read on the forward strand.
TATATATATATATATATATATATATATATATATATATATAAACTAATACTAAAAAAATGAATATAAAAGATAAAAGTTAAATGAACAAAATAGATTTTAGAACTAGAAACAAAAATATACATTTAAAACTTTTTTTCGAGAAAACCTACACAAATACCTTTTTTTTGAATTTTTATCTTTAAAAACAAAACTTAGATAGAGACAAAAATTTAAACAAATTTAACAACTAGAAATGAAAATAATTTATCCTACACGAAAAGCTAAATAAAACTTTGAACAAATTACACGAATAGTCCTTTTGGTTTTGGATTTTTTCCTAATGTAGTCCCTACCCCTATGGTACTTTTTTCCGTCAAATAGTACCTACAGACTATAAATTGCACGTGTTTGCTCCCGGAGTTGGATGTCCGTCCATTCCAACGTTAAACTGCCCCCATGTGACTTGCACATGTGGGTATTTATGTCATTTTACCATGAAGGACCTTTTCTGAACATATAAATTAATGCCTATATCACTTCTTGTTGTTCTTCCTCCCAATTCAATCGATCACTACTCTTATTAGAGAAAGAAAGCTGTAGAAAATGCTGATATGTGCTTGTGGAAATCGTGATCTAGCCATCGTCACTTCTTGGTCAGATCGCAACCCTGGAAGGCGATTTTGGTCTTGTCTTCATAATTTTGTGGTTGGATTGGGTGGTTCGATGAGCCCATGTGCCCTAGATCTGTGGAAGTGATACCTAGGTTAATCAGGTCTATGAACAAGCTCCAAGAATCTCTTCAACAAGCTACAATGTAACATCCCAAAAAGCATGACCAAAAATTTCTTTTAAAAACATTACTAAACCATAGCATTAAATCATTTCAAACATACTAAAAAGAGTTATATGACAAATCAGAGTATTTTTTTTTCAAAAACACTTATTCATTTTATCAGAGTAAATATCCCAGGATAAACTTCTTGGTGTGTGCCATGCGATCATCCCGAGCTCTTCTTTCCGCTATCGGAAGTACCTGAAACCAAAACTGAACACCGTAAGAACGACGCTTAGTGAGTTCCCTAACCTACCACATACCATACATATCTACTGATCCAAACATGCCATATACAACTGTGAGCACATAATCACATGATGGGCCCTCGCCCGCTGAATTAGGCCTCGCCTGCCATCGGACCCCGTCCGTCATCATGCCCCGCCTGGCATTAGGTCCCACTTGGCCTCGAGCCCCGCTCGATATACATATATGTTTTCCTTAGGCCCTGCCTGTCTCTGGGCCTCACCCGCCATACACATACATACAATCAAATAACATAGTGAAACATACATAAACATTCCCTAACCATACTATGATCTAAGGACTCACCTAACTTGGGCCCCGCCCCTGGTCTGCTACTGAAGTAGTGGAATCCCATCCACACTCCTACTAGTAGTGAGATACGGGCCCCCACCCACACTCACATCCTTCCTACCACGGGCCTCGCCTCTGCCCTGCTAATATCGAGATATGGAACCCCATCCAAACTCATCTAGTGATGAGATACGGTACCCACACTCACCTCCTTTCAAGGAACATACAAGTATCACGAAGACAACAAGTATAATCTAACGCACTACATAAGAATCTTGCTCGGGAATACCCCGACATCGGACCCCGGCCCGAAAACATACTATTATCTAACGTACTTCGGGCTTACCCCGACATCAGACCCTCGGTTCGGATCCTATCATACCAACATATGCAAAAATCACAAAGACATCTAGCAGCCTAACATTCCATGGGCCTCGCTTGCCATCAGGTCGTAACCTGGAACATATATCAATAAGTTCCTAGGGCTAACCCTCGGGTCTTCCTTCTATATATAAACAAAACATAAACATGAACATAATGGGTTGGCATTGTGGCCGTAGACCCATGCACACAGTGAGGAATCTCACCTCGTACTACTGAAAACTCACTGAACACTTCTGATTGCTAACTGGCACTTCTGAACCACTGAACCTTTGGCTTCCCGAACTATCAATACCCAAAATAACATTTAGACCATAATATTCCAAAAGTCAACCCTGGTCAAACTTTGTCAAAGTAAACGGTCAAAATCAACATCCAGTTGACCTGACTCGCTGAGTTGGTCTACCAACTCGTCGAATCCATACCCCTACAACCCAATACATCCCTTGACTCAACTCGTCGAGTGTAGCAAGAACTCAACGGGTCCTCCTTCAACCATACTATCGGGACCATCTTCAACCTACTCGCTGAGTTCATCCTTGAACTCGTCGAGCTCATCATCCACATATGAATGTGTCTAGTCTGTGACTCGCCGAGTTGTATGAACAACTCGTTGAGTCCATCTTCATAACTAAGGAGATTGCCTTAGACTCGCCAAGTTCATCCTTGAACTAGACGAGTACGATGAACTTCATGATCGTTATGGACTCATACTGGCTGAGTCCCTTTCCAATCTCAACTCATACCCTTAACAGAAGGGTTTTGGGGTAAGAACTGGCCTGACTCGCCGAGTCCCACAACTGACTCGTCGAGTCTCTCTATGTCTAACACTATTCAGACGATTTCAGACAAGATCAAGGCATCCAATACCCATATCTGGCCTCCTAGGGTCGGGATATCACACAAAGCTACTACCTTTGCACCCATGCATGGCACTTTTTGCTCAAAAGGCCATAATAACCATTTAATCTATGCATGGAGAGGTAAAATGGCATAAAGCTTCTACCTTTATGTCTTTACTACTCAAGACTCTCATAGATCTGAAAGGATCTAGCTTGGGGATATCGAAATCCCACAAGACATCCTCCTTGTACCATAAACTCCATAAAAAGGGACATAAGGAGATCAAACAAACTAGAAGTCAAGGTGAGAACTTGATTACCAGAAATTGAATAAAATGAAGAAAACTTCCTGGATCTACAACATTGTCCTTGGACCTCCAACCTCCTCCTTCTTCTTCAAGAGTTCAAGAATACTCTAAATCCTTCAATAAAGGCTCACACACTCAAAGAGAACACTTGGGTTTCGTGGGATAGGTTCTGGAAAATGGAGGCTACAAATGAGGCTGATAGAATGAGAATAAGATGCTTAAATAGGGCACTAACTCCCAATTTTGGATTTTCCCAAAACCTGGCTAACTCGCCGAGTCAGTCCTCTGACTCGTTGAGTAGGTCACTTAACTTGCGACCAAAATTACGCTCCTACTCACCGAGTCATCCATCTACTCGACGAGTCACTTCCTCTTTTGAGGTTTCCTTCCCTTTCTAGGCCTCCTGAATTCAGGGTGTTACATACAATGCAAGCTAGGATGTATAATTTAATCATTCTCTTCAGTTGGGGTCTTTTTGCAATTCATTACTTGAAGCATGGTTGAAGTTGCATCTGAATGTGGTGTCTGAATGCAGGAAATAGTGTCGTGGTCATAGGGTTAATGTACTAGTGGTCATATTTTGAGTCTGAAGATAGGAAATTATAGCATGGTTTATGTAGTGTATGTGTCTGTTTTGAGTTTGACTACATGAAATTATGTTCTGGATAATGTTGTTTTAATGTTATAGTCTTTGTGTAATCAAATGGTTTAATTTCAGAACAAGGTTATTGTGTCATGGCTTTGTGTAATCAAATATTATTTGACAAGCACACTAAATTAACATGCATGAGCATACACTTTGAATATCACACCTATCTAGTATACAACCGTAGCCTGTAGTTATAACCATAGTCTCCTGGAGGGAGAGCGAGAGTTTGTGTATAGATCTATACGGGGTTGACACCCCACACATGAGTTCTTCACAACATTTAAACTAGAACAGTCTAGGGTGACAAACCTTACCTTAAACAAGTCGGCTTCGGAAAAAAGTCATGACGGGCGGACCAATCATTATCAAGTATGGTTACAACGTCTCACATAAATTAACTCCATTGTAAAATTTACGGAATACATAAACGATTCTTTAATTACAATTCTATACAAATACCAACTCATGGTCTTTGAGTTTAATTCTACCACACTTTTACAAGCAGAAAATATCATATTTTCTGGGAAAAACGTAATGGGTTTGAGCCATAAGAACTTTCCTATGTGCACATGCAAACCCTAATTGCTTGGATCTAGGTTTCTCTAATTGAAAATGCATTGTATCCAAGACTTTCAATAGTAGATCTAATGTAAACAATTGAATCTAATCATATGAATATGGATCTAGAACACTACCTTGGATTACTTGCTTGATACTTCTTCTTCTTGGAGCTTAGAGTCACAATTGTCACTCCTCTAATGGGTTACAAACACCAACTAGCAAGAGAATGATCTTGAGAGAGAGAGAGAGAGAGAGGAGAGTGAGAAATCGGCTCTAGGGTTCCTTGCCTTGCATGAGTGCCGATTTCCCTCACCCTATGGATCTATTTATACTATGAGCTACTAGGGTTTCACCTTTAACCCTAATTGAATAACTTAGGCCCTAAGCAATCCAAGATCCTCCTAGATACTAGGCTTGGACGATTTTATGGTCCTCTAACCCTAAAATCCATCCACCCTTATATCCATAAGGATACATAGCCCAAAACACAATTATCACACATTTGACAGTTTATGCCCCTTTATTCAATCAACCTCTTTAAGTCACCAAATTAATTATCAATTAATATATGACTTATATTAATCAAATAACATTATTATTCCTTTAATATATTATTCTCATAATATATTAATAATAATATCTCTTATCTATTAATAAATCATCCTGTCAAGTTGCTATGGTGAAGGCAACCCAAAAGGACCATGCATAACCGGGTCAAGTACTTACCAAATATAGTTACAGCCTTAGACACTAATCCAACAAAACGTACGTTATACGTCACCTTCTACTTACAAGAAAACATCGGATTTTCTGGAATACTTGTTTTATAAATTTTTTTAAAACAGGAAACAAACATGCATAAATTCATGACTCAACACAATACTTTCAACCATTTTACATAAAATATCGGATTTTTTGGTGTTTACAAAGTCTTACAAAACTTTCCAATACAAACATGCTTATGAGCTCACCAACATTATATATGTTGACGTTTTCAAAGTAACTTGTACTCTCAGGAAATCGTTAAGTAGGTGGGCATCAAGAATATAGGGAAATTTGTTGCATTTTGTTGCTATTATAAACCTTTATATTTTGGGATGGAACTCTTGTAAACAATTACAATGATGTAAACTCAGTATTGTTGTATTATTTCTCATGTGATGATGATGCATGCTTTGTTTCAATTATATTCACTGTGATAATATTACAAGATGAAGTCACCTCAACCCTCGGAAGTTTCCACCGTACTCTTCGGTTCGGGGGTGTGACACTAATATACTCCAAACAATAAATGATTTTTTTATCCCTACCACCTTGTATTTTTCCATTCAAAACCTCACACAGGTTAGTCAACAAGATCTTAGTATGTGCCCTCCCTATTTAGTCATATAATACAAAATGAGAACAAATCCTAAGAATGACAAGTAAATGTTAACATAATTGAAAGATGAAGTGCTAACCTGAGAAATGAGATCTTGCCCAATGAGCTGGAGGAATCTGTATCAGCCAATTATGAGCTTCAGCTTTGAATTTCTTTAGCTCTTTTAATGCTTTCTCAAAATGCCTTACAGTAGTAGCAGTTGCACATGCCCACACCAAATATTTGATGTCTTTATCCTTCCATTGTCTTTTCATATTTTCATAAATATGCTTCAGACAAGACCTATGCTCAGCTTTAGGGAAAAGTTTGGCAATTATAGAAAAGATACCCTATTTAAATATTTCAATACTTAGTTGACTAAATAGCAACAATATCAAACTAAATTGAAGAATATGTACCTTCTTCCTATCTAAGATGAAAGTGAAGTTTGAATTAGCATAAAGTTCCAGATCATCACCAAGTTGTTCCAAAAACCTTGTCTAAGAATTTGTGGTTTCATTCACAAAAAGAGCATATGCAAAAGGATATATCCCATTATTGGAATCTACCCCTATGGCAGTCAAAATTTGACTAGGATAGGGATCTTTCATGAAAGTACCATACAACCCTATGAAATCCCTTAGATTAGCCTTAAATCCTTCCTCTAATGGTCCTAAACAAATGTAAATTCTCCTAAACATCGTTGTATCAGAATTTAAATTTGGCTCAGTGTGACAATCGATCTTCACATTAGTACCTGGGTTTCTTTGCATCAACTCTAGTCCATAGTCCCTCAAGATAGCATATTGTTTCTGAAAATCCCCAAAAACATGCTTCTGAGCCAATGCCTTTTCCCGGTGTACCTTCTTTCTTGACATGTTCATCTCGAATTTTTGGATGAGATCTTCTTGAAGTGCATTGACTGGAATGATTGGATTACTCTCAATTTGCTTCACAATGTTTGTTGCAATGTATTTGTAGTTGCAAGCTTTAATGGTTCTTGATTGCACACACTGATGTTCACTAACTAGCTAGGGTGTTCACCACCTAGTCATCTGTCTCTTTAGGTCTAGACACTAGTACAACCCAAGGACATTTACCCTCTTTCATATTTACTGTTTTGTCCTTGAATCCAGTCCTTGAATTTGTCCATGGCTCACCACTCATATATGGGACCACTCCTCTACACTTAGCCCTAATCCTTGTTTTTTCATTTTTTTTCAAAATGTAAATCCCTGCTTTTGGTTTCTACTGCATGTTTGTTTATATATTCTTTCACATCATTCTTTGTTTTGAACTTCTGTCATAATGTGAAAGCCTTTGGATGAACTACACCCTCAGAACAACTTTTTGCATTTCTTATTTCTCTCAACATCCTCTCTCTGTTGTTATCTTCACCTACAATAGGTGACTCAAATGATTCTGGGTCTATGACCTCCAAATCTTCACCTTCAGTAAAGTCAACACCACTACCACTTGCTTCTTTGGTCATTTTTTGAACCCACTCAACATCTTCATCAACATGTATAGAAATTCTTTCATATCAACATCCACATCATCTACAATATTTTCTAAATCCATTAAGAAGTCTTCATCCTTACTCTCATCATCTGTCATATTACCCTCACTCCTACTACCCTTACTCCAAGGACCCTCACTAACACTTTCCTTACTTCCACTGTATTCATCCTCGAAAAACTCAACATCATGTATATATTTTTCCCCACCATATTCTACGTCTACATCCCCCATTACCTCATAATCATCTACAAGATCAACATCCCCTTTTGGTTGGTGATCATCCCCTGTGTCAACAACTTTTTTACCATGGTTATCCTCAAACTGTACCCCCTAAAGGGATCACTCTCTCGATCAACTAAGTGTTTTTTGTTAATCACGGGTTCATACGGTACAATCAACTTTGACAAATCAGTGGACTCATTCAAATCCAACTTTTTACTACATGACCCAACAGATTTCCTTTTCATTCTAACCCTATTCATTTCAAGAGATTGATTCCCTTCAACTTCCTTAATACGAACCTTCAATAGGGACTTAAAGTAAGGGACTACTCTAGTATTTCCATGCTCGATGTACAAATTAATTTCCTTATGATAAGCACATACCTTGCCAGCTGAATGACTTCCTGATCGGTGCCAAGGGGTAACAATCCACCATCCAAGTCCGTGTATGGGATCATGAAATGGTAAAACATTATACCTCAATCATTGTACCCTAAAACTGCCATCATATCATCTAACTTGTGGACTGAAAACACATCCATGTCCGTAAAATCAAAGTGATCCACAAGCCCATCTATGTGTGACCTTCCAGATACCGTATTTGTGAACGAACCCCCATGATTTATCTTGAATGTGCAAAAGCTTGAAATAGAACCCGATGTGAAAATTCAAGAACAATAAAATGTTAATGATGGAGGAAAGCAAAATTACATTTCGTCAAAACCTAGCATTACAAGGTATGTGCTTACCATATTCTTTACAAAGGTCAGGGGGTTGGGTGTAGCGTGGACGTAAAGACCATAATGTGAGCACCATTTTACACGATACACCATTCAATCAATTGAACTATTTTTTCGGATGACGATAAGAACTCACGATTGAAGAAGATGGGATGATCAAAAGGTTTTCTTGGGGAAATAGATAGAGTGTAAAGTCAATGTTTGAAACTAAACTCGCCACCTTAATGGATACAGCTATTAATTTATATGTTCAGAAAAGGTCCTTTAAGGTAAAATGACATAAATAGCCTCATGTGCAAGTCACATGGGGGCAACTTAACATTGGATTGGACGGACATCCAACTCGAGGTCCAAACGTGTTCAACTTATGGTCCGTAGGTACTATTTGAGGGAAAAAGGTACCGTAGGGACTACATTAGGGAAAATCCAAAACCTAAAGGACCATTCGTGTAATTTATCCTAAAATTTAGAAAAACATTTATTATTATTATTATTATTACTATATACATATATATATATATATATATATATATATATATATATATATATGTAAATATATATATATATATATATATATATATATATATATATATATATATATATTGTTGGGCTGAAGTTTTGTTTTATGTTGCGTATTTTGGGCTCGTTAGATTAGCCTTTTTACTCTCCGGTTTGGGCATGTCCAACCGAGAGCCTTTTATGTATTGTATATAAGTTATCGCTTGCATGCATATTAGGTTAAGATTCAAGATTTCAGTTTTAGCATTCCAGAGTTTTACGATATTGCTCTCTTGTAATCTTCCAATCCTTTACAGTTGATGTTCTTAATCGAGCTCTTCTAAGGATTTTATTTAATCATTCGACACGTTTGATTCAAGCTGTTTATTCTTATTGTTGCGTTCTGCCTTGTTATTAATATTGTGTTCTTACAGTTTCATATTCATATACTTGTTCAAGATCTAATCGATCTTTATAGATTAAAAGTTGTTTTAATCTCATCAATTGGTATCAGAGCAGGAGGCTGTGTAATCGATACACATCTTTTCTGTGAAAAAGATTTCCATTAGGGTTTTCCGCAATCATCGATATTTATTGAGCCGTCATCTTAATTGACGTATCTTAGTATTTATTGTTTTGCCCTAATCTGCTTTATTACAAGTCTGATCTTTGAACAGGTTATTACGATCATAATGGACGCAACGCAATCAAACCCTATTAATATTTCCAACAGCATTGGTTCGACGACAAAAATTCCAATCTTATACACCCATGACTATGAAGTGTGGGCACATCATTTTGAAGATTACGTGATTGGATCGGAGGACAATGGTTTTCTCATATGGGAAGCCATTATCAATGGACCGTTTTCTCATTCCGCGACATCCAGAGTTATTAAGACGCAAAAAGAATACAACGATCTGCTTAAGGACGTGACGAATATTGCGCAAGATGAAAAAGACAAATTCCAGTGCAATATTAAGGCACTGAGGTTGATCAGATTCGCCCTTCGGTCCGACACTTTCAGACTGGTCATCTCATGCACTACGGCGAAGGAAGTGTGGGATAGACTTCGCGAACTGTACTCCACAGACGAAGATCTTGAACATTCTATTCAAACCTTGCTTCTATCTGAGTTTGGAGAATTCAGGCAAGGGGCTGAAGAAACTGTGACCCAGACGTTTGATCGCTTCAATCATCTTCTCAGCAAGATGATCAAACACGACATTGAAAGGAAGCTCATCGAACAAAAGGTTACTTTCTTGAACGGACTACGATCTGAATGGAGAGCAGTTGTTTCCACCGTCAAAGCACATGAACAATTTAAATCATACTCTTTGGCAAAACTGGTGGGTATTCTAAAGTCCCAAGAGAAGATTGTGGTTCAAGAGAAAAAAGTTGTCTCTAGTCTTGGTTCGTTGGCCCTCCTATCTAAAAGTAAAGCTGTGATGGAGGATGAAAAGCTCAATTTAGAAGAATATGACCTCTCAACTGAGGATTATGCCATGATGGTATCCAATCCTAAGAGGTTCATAAAGAAGAGATTTCCCAACAACAAAAACCGAAACTGGCAGGGGAGTTACAGCTCTGAAAAGGCGAACAATGAACCGAAGGCTGAGGAGTCCAAGAAGGAACCGAAGGCAGATGGCGATTCTGGAGTAAGCTGTTTTTACTGTGGTGGCAAGAACCACTATGCTAAGGACTGTGTTCTTAAAAAGATGGCTGAAAAGGATGACGGAAAGGATGAGGAAGCCGTGCTGCAAAAGAGATTGGATGAGTTGAGAAAGAAAAAGTCTACCGCTAACCCTTCTATTAATGCTCTTATTGTGCAGGGTTCGGTTAATGACGATGAGTTCGGTAGCACCGAAGTTTGGTCTACTGACTCAGAAGACGAAGAAGTGAGGAAGCCTACTCATGGAAAGGCTTATATGGCTAAGGAGGAAAGCAGTGGTGGAAAATGCTTCATGGTGTCAAGCGCATCTCAGATGAGGGGATACAATACCGATGGAGGAAGCAATGGACCGAAGGTGCAGGAAGATATGTGCTTCACGGCCAAACCACTCAGCCAACAGTTCAATGAGCTTGATGAACTGATAAAGAAGGTACAATCTGTTTTCATTTCATCTAAAGTACCATCATCCTCATATGAGAAAGAACTAAAAAATGTTAACACAAGAATTTCTCATTTAGATAGTAGCTTAACTCAAACTCGAGTCACCAATTCTAACCTGACTGATCAATTAAGCAGGGTGGCGTCGAAGAGTGAGGAGCGGCGTATGTGGATTGAGTTAAAAGAGTCGGAATTAATTAAAGTCAAAGACGAAAACATTTATTTGCAGAGAGACAATTTGAAATTGTTAAAACAACGAAATGTTTTTTGTTTAATAGCTAAACGTTTATATTCCAATATTACTCAACTTCACTTAGACTGTGAGATAGGCAAGAAGATCCACCGTATGATTTTACCATTCCTAGAATTCAAGGAGGATGAAATTGATGCCGAAGCTTACAATTGTGAAAGTGTGATTTCGTCTGATGATGTCAACCCAACTTATCAGATTGGACTGGACAAAATTGAGTCCTTCATTAAATCCAAAGACCATAAGGACATGCTCAAAAATCTTTTGGACGAAAATGACAGACTTAAACTGAGAACCAAAACCATACAAAAGTTTGACTCTCTAAACGCCAAAGTAAGCTCAGAAAATAAAATCGATGTTGAAAATGCATCTGAGCTTAACGAGGACGAAAACATGAGTGAAATTTCTGTAGAGGATACGGTTGACTGCTCAGAATTTGTTAAAAGCGAAACTGAAAACCACAAAAATCTTGTTTCTGAAAATTCTGTGGAATTCGCTAGATTGTCCCAACAAAAGTCCCCGAAATTAGTAGAAAAGGCTGTTGTGTATCAAAAAGTCAGAACCACTCCGAATCAGGTATACAAAGTGACTGGAGTAAACGAACATCAAACAGCTGAACTCACGGCTATTGTTAACGAAGACAATGCTGATGGCTGTGATGAGTTCTTCTGGGAAGCTCCTATTGACAATGGAAATGAAACCGTCGGACTATCTGAAAGAACCTCTTGGATGAAGAAAGGGAGATACATACCTGAACCCTTGAACAAGCCTGATAATTTCAGTGAACCAAGCACAAGTGGTACAAAAGATACTCCTCAAGAGGTTGATTGTTCAGCAAAAGAAGATATTCCTTCTACGCCAACAGCCCGAAGTGAAACTTCATCAGATACTTCTTCCACTTTCTCAGGGCAAACTGAATCTTCTTCAAACATTCCCTTTGCACCCTCAGCTCAAAGAAAAACTCCTAAAGTTCAAAAGGAACCAGCAAAGGTGACATCAAAAGCGAAAGCGAACGTTCATCATCAACCTAAACAGATGAGGGATAAAAAGATAGAAAGGAACCTAAGATACAGGAAAAACCTTTCTGAAAGGAAACAATTCTGGCACTCCCAGAATGCATACTATTCACACAAAGACAAGAATCTGAAGTATGAAAACAATCCCGTAAGAAAGCCTGATAATTCCACCAACCGAAAGTCAAGGTTCGGTTCGCATGAAAATACCAACCAAGAGCAAAGGTTCGGTTCTGAAAAGGATTTCAACCGAAACCAAAGGTTCGGTTCCAAGAACAACTCCAACCGAACTCAGAGGTTCGGCTCTGAAGTCAGACGAGAACAAGACTCAAAGGTTAAACCCACCAACGATCAAAAGCAAAAGGGTCACCTAGAGTCATCAGCAAGGAAGTCCTCCCCATCCAAATTCTCTCGTTCTAACTCTTCTCGTCATTCTACTTCTACTCATTCATCTCCATCTTGCTCTAAAGCTAATCCCACTCTTCCTCAAAAACCTCATTCATCAGCTGAACAGAAGGGAAAGCGAAAGGTCGATGAATCCAAGCCTGAGCCCACAGGAAACCAACCTAATCTTAACAAAATAAAAGTATTCACCATTAAAAAGAAAGATGAAACAACTTTAATTAAAAGAACATATCTTGTTGACATCTCTTTAACTATTCCTGTTCCCATGAAAACCTCACATGGACCCAAGAAACTTTGGGTTCCTAAATCTGCTTAATTTTTGCAGGTTATAAGTGACGAGCAGTTTGACGAAGAATGGTACATCGACAGTGGCTGCTCGCGTCACATGACAGGGAGGAAAGAGGAACTCAGGGAATACAGATCTCTTGCAAATGGTGGCAACGTTAAGTTTGGAAATAACTCTTTCGGCACCATAAAGGGATATGGGATGATAACGAATGGTGATTTTACCATTAGGAAGGTGGCCTATGTGGAAGGACTTCAACACAACCTCATCAGTGTATCTTAGCTTGTTGGAGGTACAGGTCTCAAAGTTTCATTCGATGATGAAGGTTATGAAATCATAGAGAAAAAGACAAAGAAAGTGATTTTGAAGTCAGAGCGAAAGGGTGAAATGTTTCCGCTGAACATGAAACCCATCAAAGGAAACCCAGCAATATGTCTGCTATCGAAAGCTCAATCCGACGAAAGTTGGTTGTGGCACAGAAGACTCTCTCATCTCAATTTCAAAGATATCAACCGACTTGTCACTGGAGGTCATGTTAGGGGTCTTCCATTGCTCAAGTTTGACAGAGAGCATTTATGTGCTGCATGTGAAATGGGAAAGCAGAGTCGTCAAAGTCACCCATCCATAATTAACACAAAAGTTGTTGAACCACTCGAATTGCTCCATATCGATTTGTGTGGTCCTTCATCTATTGAAAGCATCGGTGGTAGCAAGTACATTCTTGTTGTCGTTGATGACTTCTCTAGATTTACATGGGTGTTCTTTCTAAAGCTCAAATCTGAAGCGACTCAAAAGCTGAAAGTGTTTATCAAGCAAATTGAAGTCCAGCTCAAGAAGGTCGTTCGCAACATCAGGAGCGACAATGGTCTCGAATTCAAAAACAGGGAGTTTGAAGAGTTTCTTGTAGAAAAGGGAATTAGCCATAATTTCTCAGCTCCCTACACACCACAGCAGAACGGAATAGTCGAAAGACGAAATCGATCTCTGTGTGAAGCTGCCCGAACTATGCTAAGTTTCGCTTCCTTACCTCTTTATTTTTGGGCTGACGCTATTTCTGCTGCTTGTTATACTCAAAACAGGTCATATCTCAACAAGCGATTCACGCTCACACCATATGAGATATTAAACAACAGGAAGCCCAATGTGAAATTTTTCCACGTTTTTGGCTCAAGGTGTTTCATCTTTAACTCTAAAGAACACCGCAACAAGTTTGATGTCAAAGCCGACGAGGGAATCTTTCTGGGTTACTCACTCACTTCAAAGGCGTACAGGGTCCTAAACAAACGATCAAGAAGGATTGAAGAGACATACTATGTGACCTTCGACGATAACTATGTCAAGAAGCTACAGGCCATAGATGACACTGCCAGTGAAATCTTTCCTCAAACTGGCCAAGTCACTGTCTCAATCGCCAATCTGTACGAAAATTTTCTGGAACTATTTGACGAACCTGAAAAAGCTTCTCTCTCCGAAGCAGGTGCAGCCGACAACAAAATAGATCATATGAAGCAGATTGTCGAAGATGCTGCAAGAAGAATGAATGAAGAAGAATCGCCTACTAATGAATCTCCAACCAACAATGCTTCAGTCGAGGGGGAGCCAAGTTCTCATGTCGAGGGGGAGCCTAGCTCACATGTCCAGGGGGAGCCAAGCTCTACTACTTCAACCGAAGGTCCTTCATCAACCGAAGGTAACTCTCCAACCGAAGATGCACCTCCAAACGAAGGTGCTTCAATGCCTGAAAATCCAGCACCACAAGAAACCCCTGAACCTCATGTTTGTCAAGACTCATCAATTGAGGGGGAGCATGATGATATGACGCTTGATTTCGATTGCCAATCTGAACCTGAAGAGATGATCAACGCTGAACTAGATCCAACCTTCGATCCGAATTACCCTCCTCTTACAAAATGGACCAGAGATCATCCTATCTCTCAAGTAGTTGGTGATGTATCTGAAAAGGTTCTGACCCGATCTCAACTGAAGGCAAAACAGACATCCTTATTCTCAAAAGTTGAGTTTTGTATGTTTAACTCATTTGTATCAAAAGTTGAACCGAAGACAGTGAACACTGCCCTCGATCACTCTGATTGGGTTCAAGCAATGCAAGACGAACTAAACGAGTTTGAGAGGAACAAATTCTGGCGCCTCATTCCAACTCCTCAGGATGCTTCAGTTGTTGGTCTCAAATGGGTTTTTAGAAACAAAATGGACAAGGAAGGTAATGTCATAAGGAACAAGGCTCGTCTGGTTGTCAAAGGATACTGTCAGGAGGAAGGAATAGATTACAAAGAGACGTTCGCTCCAGTAGCTAGGCTAGAATCGGTTAGAATATTTCTGGCCTATGCTGCTCACAAAAACTTTGAGGTCTTCCAAATGGACGTCAAGTGCGCATTTCTCAATGGAGAACTTGAAGAAACTGTGTATGTGGAGCAACCTCCTGGGTTCGTGAACGAAAAGTATCCAAATCATTGCTACATTCTGGATAAAGCTGTGTACGGCCTCAAACAAGCTCCGAGAGCCTGGTATGAAACGCTTACAAAATTTTTAAAGATGTCCAAATTCAAACAAGGTTCGGTTGACCCAACCTTCTTTCGCAAAAAAGAAGGTAACCACCTTATGATAGTTCAAATTTATGTCGATGACATCATCTTTGGCTCTACAAATCCCAGCTTAACAGCTGAATTCAGAAAGTTGATGGAGACTAAGTTTGAAATGAGCTCAATGGGTCCTATTAATTTTTTCCTTGGTTTAAATATAAGACAGGGACCCGAAGGCATCTTTATCAATCAGGAAGCTTACACAAAGACTCTCCTAGCGAAGTTTGGAATGATGGGAGACTCAAAAGTCAAAGTCCCAATGGCATTCGGCACCAAACTTACCCCTTCACTGGATAAACCGGCTGTCGACATCACGCTCTATCGTCAAATGATAGGCTCACTGATGTATCTAACTGCTAGCAGGCCTGATATCATGTTTTCTGTATGTTATTGTGCTCGATTTCAGGCTAACCCACACGAACCTCACATGCTGGCAGTGAAGAACATCCTACGCTATCTCAAGCGAACCACCTCCTTAGGTCTATGGTATCCATCCAACTCTGGCTTCTTCGTTCAAGCCTATTCTGATGCTGACCTTGGAGGATGTGGACTCGACCGCAAAAGCACAACTGGTGGCTGTCAATTTCTTGATGGGAAGTTGGTCAGCTGGCAATCCAAGAAACAAACATGTGTGTCGCTGTCTACTGCTGAAGCGGAATACATTGCCGCTGCATCCTGCACATCACAAGTGATTTGGATCCAGAGTCAACTTCGAGACTATGGACTCAATATGAAGAAGATCCCTCTATATTGTGACTCTGAAAGTGCAATTAGGATCTGTCATAACCCGGTGCAACACTCTAAAACCAAACACATAGCACTGAGGTATCACTTCATCAAAGATCACGTGGAAGATGGAAATGTCGAAGTTCACTTCGTAAGAACCACTGATCAACTGGCTGACGTCTTCACCAAAGCTCTTCCAGAAGCATCATTCAATAAAATTTTGCAAGGGCTAGGTATGATGGAATCAGAGTCAGTACCTCACACTACCTCTCGATCTCAAACGTAAGAAGCGAATCCAACCGAACGTTCGGGTTCGGTTCAACCATTTCACTCGCTCATTTCTTCAAAGGTAGTTTCTCCATATTGTATATTTCTAGTGCAAAATTTGTTTTTCTTTATGTAAAAAAAGTTTTTTTTTTTTTTTTTTTTTTTTTTGCATATCTAAACCCCTTGGTTTAAATTTTTTTTTTCCAAAACCGAAACCTCCAGAAGGTTCGGGTTCGGTTTTCCAAAATTTTAGTGAACCAAAACCAACCGAAGGTTCGGGTTCGGTTTTCCAAAATTTTAGTGAACCGAAACCAACCGAAGGTTCGGGTTCGGTTTTTCAAAATTTTCCTGAACCGAAACCAACCGAACGCTCGGGTTCGGTTTTTCAACTTTTTCCAACCTAAATCAACTGAACGTTCAATTTTAATCATTTTTTTAATCATTTTTTTAACTCTTTTATAATTTTTTTTATGTCTTATTTTTTTTTATTTTTTTTAATTTTAATTTTTTTTTCTTTCTTCTTCTCAATTTCAAGAACTCCAAAATATTTTAATTTTTTTTTGTGTGTGCTCATTCGTTTATGGGGATATCTTTGATGACTTACTTAAGTGTCCCTAGAAGCATGCTGCTGTATGTGTCCCAAGCCTCATAAGATTTTGAATAATAGCATTTATGACCTGGTATACACAAACCTTGTCTTCCCAATAAGGCTAACTCATTTATTCTAATCGTGAGCTACCTCACTCTTTTCTCACATGAGTTCAGAGTCTCCTGCTTGGTCCTTATGTTCGCAGCAGAGGTACTATGTCTTCTTTCACCATCCCCATTATACTTCTCCATAACATTCGTATCCTCACTGTAACCCTTGAGACTCTCAGCAACTACCACTGAGGTTTATGGTTACACAACATCTGTGTTTATGATCTTAGCTTCGTGCCACTACGAGCTGAGTGAAACCCAAAATTCAACACCAACGAATTGACGGTGACGAATTAACTTGATCAAGTTTTCACCAATGAATTGCGTGGTTCCAATGAAATTGTTACACACCATGACATTTCTTCCCAAGGGATCCAGTTTTAAATTTTTATCTGAGATTTCATATTAATCCAAGCCACTACAAAATTAACTCAAACCTACTTGTTCAACAGACTACACTGGTCTCACAAGTACTTTGTTCGCGTTCGTTCTTATATCAGGAATTGAATTGTTGAATCAAAGCGAAACCACCCTTAATTTTCCTTATTTAAAGAAGCCTTTCAACATTTATTGATAAATGTTTGATCGAAATTCAACGGGATTCCACACTAACACTTTGAGGTCTCTCTTGACCTTGAAGGAAGAGATTCGTGCCCGGGATCATCAGTTTCGTGTCATAATTAACATCACAGATCATTCCAAAAAGAGTTGCTTTATTTCTTTATCTTTTACACTCTTTGCACGAAAATCCTAGATTTTCAAAAATTCCGTTACTAATTATTTTACAGGCTGGATAATCAATGGATGGTTTAATACTGAAGTTGTGGTTGCCAATAATCCACGTGGGCATTTTATTCAAAAGGTGGCGTTTAAAAGAAAAGGGATAAGTTCAAAAGGTTGCTGACGCGGCGGGAGTTCAAAGGATAGATATTCAAACGACGGTAAAAAGGAGGGCGCGTGAATTTGAAGAAGCCATGCTTTTTCTGACACTTATTGGACGCGTGTGCAGTATTGAAGCGTCATCCATCTGGCATTAATGGCACGTGTGGAAATGGAAATGGTTTCTCTCTCTGAACCGGCGCTTATTGGGCGGCGTGATCCTAGGAATCTGACACTCTCTCTCCTACGTGATCATCGCACGTCCCAACTGTCACCAATCAGTCACTCTAAAACCCTTCCGTATTTCAATAAGAGATTTGAAACGATCTTTCTCTCTCCTATCACCTACTATAAAAAGCCATCAACACCACCTTTTACCTCTTTATTGCCCCCATAATTCCCAAAGCAAAATTACTCCCAAAACTCTCTCCCGATCATCTTCTTCTCCACACCTGCAACAATGGCTGAATCTTCATCCGTTAATGCTACTTCTCAGATTCTTCCCATCAGACCTCAACAATGCCTTGTCATTGATCTGAACCCACTAGCCTATGATCCCTACATGTCGCCGGTTATCGAATGCCTCAAGTTCTCCCAGCTTGCTCCGGCATTGTCCAGAATTGAAACGGTGCCAATGGTGGCTCTATCTCAGGTCTATGCGACGGCCTACTACGACAAGGGCGTCGACCGGATATTTTTCGAAGTGGCGGAACACAAGACGTCGATTTCTCGTCCCCGCTTCTGCACCATGCTTGGGTTTGCTGCAGACCCATCACGTGTTAACCCGGAGACGATTCCGGTTGGCATGTTATACAGCATGTTCTACAACATGGGCTACACGGAAGTTCTAACCTCCGTCGCAAGGTTCAAGAAGTCATGCCTACCGCCCCTGTGGAATGGGTTATTTACAGTTCTCTTCAAGGGACTGTCTGAGAGGAGCTCAGGATCGGACGGGGTCAGTCGTCTTTTCCTGTCAATCATGTATGGGGTGTACAACGGGATCAACCTCGATTATGGGTTTGTCCTTTGGCAACAGCTGATTCAGAGCCTTTCTTCCACTTCTCGACACTCTGAAGTGTCGCTGGCCCGGTTCTGGATCCTGATCACAAGATGGGCCATGGACAGGTTTGAGGTCCCAACTGCTGACGGTGCACCGATGTCTTCTGTTGGTACGTTCCATACCAAGAAGATCATCGTATCCGATGCATCGAAATTCTCCTTCATTGGCTCTATCCCGGAGTCGATGTATGGATGTGTGCCATCAGACAGCAGTATGATCAAGGCGATCAAGGAGTTAGGGCCATCTGGTCCGAGGGAACTGACACCGGACATGCTGCGATGAATCCATGATGCCGACAAGCCGGTGGCCAGGGGTAAGAAATCAGACAAGGGGAAGAAACCATCCAAAGCCCCCAAACCTTCTCCCAAGAAGCGCAAACAACCGAAGGCTGCTTCGTCACCAAAACCGAAAAGGAGGAAGACCCAACAAAAGCGAAAGCTAGTCCTTCCCTCCTCATCAAGTGAATCCGAAGGTGGGAGTTCGGACTCTGAGGGATCTCAAGGAGACGGATCTCCACAAAGAGGCAACACACCCCCTCGGTCCCCAACCCCGGAGATGGAACTTCACCAATCCCCAGTTCCTTCCCCTCCACCCACAATACCTATTTCCATTCCCACCATAAACCCTACTATACCACCAACCTCATTCCCTATACCACCACCCATATTCACCCCATCAACCGAAACACCACCTGTTACCGAAACCCCACCTGTAACCGAACCTCCACAAACCGAAACCCATACACAACCACCACCCGAAACTAACCCCCCACCCACTCAACCTGAACCAACCAAACCCATAACACCCCCAGCTTCACCACCACCTCAATCTCCAGAAGACGCCTCCGATTGCGATGATCAATACCTTGGTGGTGATCACTTGAACTTTGATTCGGTCTACTATAGTCCGTTTCAAGTTCAAAGTGATGAGGAGGATGATGCTCCTGTGACAAAGAAGCATCTCCGCGAGCTGAACGAGAAGGTTGATCAACTTCTCGCCTCCTCTTCCAATCAGCAGTCATCCTTATCTGAAGCTGCCCTTCAGAGGATAGTTGATGCCTTCTCTAGGGCTCAACATGACTCAGTGGCCTCAGCTACTGCTGCGATAGACGCCTCCACCCGAGCTTGTGAGGCAGCGACCGAAAAAGTCGATAAACTATTCCATGACGCTACAATCCTGCTGCAGTCTATGCAGGAAAGCGCCGAAGCCACCAAAACAACTCTGGAACCACTTGTTAATCAATTGGTCCAGTTTGTAAAGACGGAGTTATCCTCGTTCGCTACCCTCAGACAAAACCTCAGCGACGACAACTCGGCACTCCGTGCCTCCATCGATGCCCGCTTGGCAAAGCTACAAGAAGATCTTGCGGCTGAAAATTCACTGATGGACGTCCTAGCGAGTAAGACTACTGCCCTCAAGATCAAGAGCACCCAACTTTCCAACTCCGAACAACAATTGGAGGCTCTTCGATCCGAAAGGGAAGTCATCAAGACGTGTGTTTCGGATGTCCACGCCGCTCTATCCAACATCCTGGAAGCACACGACCCCATCCTCAATCACTCAGTAAGGCGTACTCTCGCTGAGAAACTCTCTCCGGCCATGGACCTCTTAAGTAAAATTGAAGGCCTACCCAGTTTCGTGTCCATTCCGAAACAAGGGGGAGATGAGAAGAAAGGATCGAAACCCCCTCCTTCCTCAAAAGCAACTCACACAACCGAACCACCCCCAACTGGTCATGCCTTGGGTTCGGGTGTGAAGGACAAAGGCAAAAACATAGCAGAGGGAGGAGATGACGATGAAGATGAAGACAAGGAGACTATTGCGGACATGTTAAAGAGAAAGAACAGTCGCAATACTGATGACGATGTCAGTCGTGTGGCACGTGAAGCTGAAGAAGCCGAACGTAAACAAAAAGAAGCCAACGATCTCCTTGAGAGCTGAAAGCTGCTCTTCCCTGCCTGGACCAGGGATCGTTTGATAAAGGAGGCCATAGAAACTCCAAGCATATTATGGCTCGAGCCGGTGATATCGTTCGACTGCAACAACTCGGTCGATTCGCAATTTGATATGCCGTTGACTCGAAAGGCGTTCATCTTCCACGCCTTCTCCAACATTTTCGAAGTCCCGCATCCGAACGATGAGCTTGACAGGGAGCTCATTGACTTCTACCTGGAGGCCGCTCGCCCTCAATACCTTACATGGAGCGCCCAGAAGATTGTCAATGTTCGGGTGATGAAGCCGTTTGCCGTGGGGAGATTCACAAACGTCAAGTTCAAGCTTATCCGAGGATCTGCAAGAACTGCTCACATGATCTCTCTGGCGGATCTGCCCAATCTGAACCCTCATGATTGGATAGTCTTGTACAACATCTTGCTGACAAACGAAGCCGAATATGGTCCCATCTTAGACCATGTCAAAAGGATGCTGGCATGCTATATCATGGAGGTGGCCCTAATGGATCAGGAGGTTGCCACAGTGTTTAAGAAGAAACCAAAAGTCAAGCTTGTAGGATCGGCCAGTGATCTAAACACGATGAAAATGGGCAAGATAGATTCGAGGCGAAACTCTGTGATGTTCACCAGAGCCGAAGGACAAAAATGTCTGTTCGCATTAGCTGACAAGCACCTCTACACCACTACCTGCTTGGAACACGTCCTATCAATCGTCAAGCGGTGTAAGGACAATTCGGCTGATGACATCAAGTACTTTGAAGATATGATCAATTGGTACATCCGGTTTAGACAGACCATCCTTTCCATAACCAAATGTCTGTTTAGTACCGTGAAGAAGAAGGTACCAGCTTCAGCCGCCGGCCCAAGTACGAAGTGAAGGTCTCGCTCCAAATTGACGCAAAGGGGGAGATTGTTGGGCTGAAGTTCTGTTTTATGTTGCGTCTTTTGGGCTCGTTAGATTAGCCTTTTTACTCTCCGGTTTGGGCCTGTCCAACCGAGAGCCTTTTATGTATTGTATATAAGTTATCGCTTGCATGCATATTAGGTTAAGATTCAAGATTTCAGTTTTAGCATTCCAGAGTTTTACGATATTGCTCTCTTGTAATCTTCCAATCCTTTACAGTTGATGTTCTTAATCGAGCTCTTCTAAGGATTTTATTTAATCATTCGACACGTTTGATTCAAGCTGTTTATTCTTATTGTTGCGTTCTGCCTTGTTATTAATATTGTGTTCTTACAGTTTCATATTCATATACTTGTTCAAGATCTAATCGATCTTTATAGATTAAAAGTTGTTTTAATCTCATCATATATATATATATATATATATATATATATATATATATATATATATATATATATATATATATATATATTAAAATTGTCCACCCTTAGGAACAGTACCTGACCAGGGTACTGTTCATGGGTTAGTTTTATACTCACCGTGGTTAGCCACCACCCTTATCACCTACATCTCTCTCGATTCTTCTCACCGTTTCCACCGCCTTCACTCCATAGTTCCTTTTGTATCCCACCATTTTTCTCACCTATCCTTCTCCACATTCTCTTTTTATTCTTCTACAACTTTGCTGCTCTGTTTGCTTCCACCTTCTTGCCTTTCTCTGACGATCTTATCTCTTGTGAGATGGAGATAGCAGTGACCAACCCGTGGCGTATCGCATACGAGACACCCCCAACACAGTACCATCGACCTCCCTTCACCGCGACGTACCCCCATCGTCGTCAAAGCCGGACGATCACAACAATCGATCTTCAAGCACCACCTTCTTTCTTCCTTCACAGCTCTTGTAATAGCCCTAAAGTGATGTGTACATGTTATATTCATTCTTGATCAGGTTTCTGTTTTGGGATTAATTGATCCAATGCTTTTTTTATCCTAATGTTCATATGATTTTTGGTTGTTGATTTTTTTTATACAGCCAAGGGTGATGTGGTCCACTGGTGCTCCGATTCATCGACCCCACCTTCTCATAGCCAATTGTGGTTGCACTAGAGAATAGATTCGATGGTTTGAATAGGATGTGGAAAGAAGGAGGTCATCTATATGTTCCGTACATGGAAAGGCAGCAAGGTAAGATAACTGATTTTGCTTTGTAATTTAGGTTTTGTTTTTGACTCTGTTTCTGATTAGGGTTCAATCTCTTTTAGATTGTTAATTTCGACTCCAATGCACCGGTCGTACTTTCTTTTGTCGCAGCGCAAAGCTAATCCTCGGTTTTCTCTCTGTTTCTCCTTCTCAATGACCCACAGTTATATATGTGTCATGTGGCATTCCCAAAGCTAGAGTTCATATTTTCATCCATTTGTTTTTGTAATATGATTGATTTGATGAAAAACTGGGCTAAAGTGGTAATTTCGTCATGTATGGATTGACTACTTTAGCAGCAGGAGTGGCAGTTGCAGGTGGGGAGGCATGTCATCTGAAGAGCATGCTTGACACTAAAATGTTTGGTGGATTTGGATATGTCGTAACATGCAGAATGGTTTCAATAGAGGTGTTGTAGTTGGGCCATAGCTTAGCCTTACATCTCCCTCCCTTACTACCCAAAGATTGATAAGAGAACAACATGTACTCTTTTTAAATGACTTAATATATAAAAGTCAGAGGTTGTTTGTCCACATTAAGTCATACAAGTTTTTTTTGTAGGATGATAAATATCTTGCAACATCACAGATAAAAGGAGTTTCTAGGCATGGAAAAAGAAAGGCGAAAGGAGGAAGAGGCGCATGAGAAACTAGAATAAGAACGGGAAATTATTTTATTTATAGCTTTTTTTGCAGTAAATTTCCTTCTAAAAAACAAATTCTTATTCCGAAAAGACAATGAACCTTTTAAGGTGTGAAAAATGGTTAAATATTATCTTCTAAGGTTTTGTGTTTTCAAAGTGATTATTGTGATTAGAAGTTAGGGGTAGATTGGCCATTTCACATTTATCTGTCACACCCCCGAACCAGACGGCAGAAACGTCCGGGGGCTTGTGCGTGACTTCATCTTGAAATATCATTACAATGAATATAATTGAAACATAACATCATCATCATCACACATGTAATATAACAACATTCATTGTTTACATCGAGAATTGTATTTGAATATTACATGCCAAAATAGTAAGAGTATGATGAAACAAAATATAACACAATATCCATTAGTTCGTTTCGTTCATCCTGCTTCAACGGTTGCCTGAGAATACAAGTTATTTTGAAAACGGTCAATATACAGATGTTGGTGAGTTCATAATCATGTTTGTGAAAATGATTTGTGTAACTTTGAAAACCACCAGAAAATCTGATATTTTATGAAAACTATTTAGTGTGTTTGTGTTAGATCTTGTATTAATGCATGTATGTTATTGTTTATTTGACTAAAAAGGTAAAGAAAATGTAGAGAGAATGTAAGAGCATGTAAAGAGAATGTTACCAGACAACCCGATGTTGCCTGTAAAAAAAATGGTATTCCGTAAACTTCATAACGTTAATTCCTCTAAGCGAGCTGTCATAACCATACTAAATAATGACAATTTCACCTGTCTTGGCATCGTTGGACACCGGTTTTGACTTTGATTATAAGTTTTTCGTCACCCTAGACAGAGTTAGTCTAACTGTAGCAAACAGCTGAGGTGTGGGGTGTCATCCCCGTATAGATCTATACACAAATCCCCGTTCTCCCTCCAAGAGACTCTGGTTATAACTACAGGCTACGATCGTACACTTAATAGGTGCCAACCGACAAAAACTCGCTAAATCCTTAATTAAATTTACGCGAAGAAAAATGTATAAACTCATTCCAGGACCAATGATCCATGTAAGTGAACCACTAAGGCATCGCTAAACATGTAAATCATTTCAAGACCTAAAGGGAATGAGATTATATAACATGGGCCTAAAATATATATGAAAGGAAAACTAAGGCCCATTTCACATGTAAAGTATTTACATGCCCAAATAGCACACAAATAGTATCCAAGGTCCGTCGCACATATTTTATGGGTCAATGAGGCCCAATAAACATATACAAGACCTCTCACACATAAAAATGGGCCACTAAGGCCCAATAACCTAGAAAATAATCAAATTAATTCCATTTGTTGGTTTATCATTGGTTTTAGCTCAAGTATTCACTAAAATAGCATAAAAAGAAGAAAGCATATAAAACCCATTCCCAGGCCCAATAAACATGTAAGTGGACCACTAAGGCCTACTATACGTGTCTATTATTTCCAGGCTCAAAAGGAATGTGAATGTCTATCCTGATCCCAATATACATGTAAAAGGACACTAAGGCCCACTAAACATGTATATTATTTCCAGGCCCAATAAGGATATGAATATCTATCCCGAGCCCAATATACATGTAAAAGGACACTAAGGCCCACTAAGCATGTATATTATTTCCAGGCCCAATAAGGATATGAATATTGTTTTAACCCGTTTGTTATTGTTTTGCTTATTTTAGCTTGATTATTTACATAATCGATATCTAAAGCCCACTTTTGTAAAAATGACGTTCTTTGCCCAATAAGCCAAAAATTTACAATTAAGGCCCAATTTTTGTAATAATAACACTTTAATCTCCAATTTTGTTAAAAACTTGTGTTTATGACTACTTTGTGATAAAAATAGCATTTTAAACCCATTTTTTCTCTAAAATATCATTTTTGGCTTGGTTTTTGTGAAAATACACATTTTTCTGGTTTCTGGCTCTTCCGACCTAGTTTTTAGAAAATTTATAAAAAATTCATCGTAAGTCGAAATCTGGATCCGTAAATTCTGGAAGTTTGGAAATTTTGTCTACTTTGTTCTCAACTTTTCTCATAATTTTTGATGGCCTCGAACTAGTGTGAAATTACTCATCTTCACAGGTTGGTCCGAAATTATTTCAAATATGATAGACAGTTTTGTAAAATTCGCCAAAAATGGTAGAAAAATCGTATGAAAATGTGAGAGTAGTCATTTTAAAGGTATAAATCTGAAATTTATCCATGTAAAATATTTTTGAAAAATAATTCCATTTGGAGGGTCAAAACAGTCCGATATTGGACCAAAATTTCTCTGTCAAGGGTTGTTTTGTGAGTTTAGTTTATAGATCTTTGAACCCAACACTCATTTTTGCTATATCAAATATACAAATCCCAGATCTACAAGTTTAAATGTATTA
The DNA here is from genome assembly GCF_002870075.4 of Lactuca sativa. Taxonomy (NCBI): domain Eukaryota; kingdom Viridiplantae; phylum Streptophyta; class Magnoliopsida; order Asterales; family Asteraceae; genus Lactuca; species Lactuca sativa. The sequence goes on from NC_056626.2 coordinate 253,469,916, forward strand.
TATGAGATAAAACATACTTTCCTCATGTTTCATATGAAGATCCTAGTGATACACTTCAAGTTTCTTAACATATTTTTAGATTAGTGAAGAAATCAACACATAATCACCAAATGTTTCAAGGAAATCACACATAATCATGCATATACACATAGATCTACACAAATCAACTTGTATTCTCCCCCAAAAACAAGTAAAAACCAAAAAAAGGGGGTATGAACTCACCTTGGGGTGATGGATCGGTTTTGATGAAGAAGTGGAAGAAGATTTTTGATCCTAGCAACTCTCTTGAGTAGATCTTGAACTTAGATGGTTCTAAGAACATGATCCACAAAATATGGGTGTAAGAGGAGATTTTTGAAGAGATCAGGAAGTTAATCCATGGATCTAAGAAAGATTTACCCAGGATTGATGGTCTTTAGTGAAGATCTTCTTGAAACACCTAGAGATCTCGAAAATTTGGATGGAAGGAAGGAGGATCTTCTTGAGTGTTTTGAGAGAGTTTTCTTGAAAGATTTTTGAGAGAATGAGGGTGGTGTGAGGTGTTTTAGCCGTGAATAAGAAGGGAGGAGAGAGATGGAGTATGGTGATGTGCATGGAGATCCACTATGCAATAAAGAGGTGGCAAGTGCACAATTTATCTTGTTTTCCTTTTTTTTTGTCTAATAAGCATAATGGGCCTAAGATTTGGGCTTAAGAGAAAGGAATTGAGGGAATTTGGGCCTTCTCTTAACTTGATCAAATTTATGAAGCCCAATAATAGATTTTCGACCCATTAGGCCTTTAAGAAGGTTCACGACCCAAAATGGTAAGATAAGAAATGGATTTATGGCCCATTAAGGTTAATTAAATCATTTATGACACATCATGGTACATTGGAGGTAGAATGAATCATTCTAGGCCTAAATGGCCCAAAATGTTATAGATTGATGAATTGATGATTTATTGGTCCCTTAGGCCCAATAAGAGAATCCTAGTCCATAATGAACTTGAGCCGGGATTTCTAGGGTTTCCAACCCTTATTTGAACATATGTGATGTATTTGAATGAGAATAGAGTATGGTATTCACTTAGAGTACAAGTTCTTACACTAGGTGAATGATTGCATGAGAGTAGAATTTCCTAGCAAAATGCCAGTTGTGACATCATCCCCTTGTTAGAGGGAATTTCGTCCAGAAATTATTTCAAAAGATAGGTTCATGAATGAGAGAATAGGTGAGGGTACTTCTTCTACATCTAATCTTTGCGTTCCCATGTGAATTCTGGTCCACGCTTAGCGTTCCATCGAACCTCACAATCGGAATGCGGCTCTGCTTCGTATGCTTCACTTCTTTATCCACTATCTCCACCGTTTCCTCGATGAATAGGAGATTCTTGTTTATTTTGATCTCTTCTAAAGGTATGACGAGAGTTTCATCAGATAAGCACTATTTCAAATTTGAGACGTGGAACACGGGGTGTACGTTGCTGAGCTCTACAGGCAGCTGCAACCTATAAGCCTTTGAACCAATCCGAGAAAGAATCTCGAACAGTCCAATGTATTGAGGGTTCAGTTTTCCGGTTTCCTAAAGTGAATCATTCCTTTCTAGGAAAGACTTTCGATAGTACCCAACCTCCGACTTGGAATTCTAGAGGTTTTCGTCATTTGTCAGCATAACTCTTCTGTCCGTCTCGTGATGTTTGAAGTCGAGTTCCGATTTGGATTATCTTCTCTGTGGTTTCACGAATGGTTTCTGGTCTCGTGAGAGTACTGGTGAGTGATATGTATTTTCGACCATAAGAGTCTCGAAAAGAGCATCCTTGATGTTCGTGCGATACCTGTTATTGTGTGAGAATTCAATCAAGGGCAATCGGGTATCCCATGATTTGCTGAATTCAAACACCCAGACTCGGAGCATGACTTCGAGTGGTCGAATGGTTCGTTCGCCTTGGCTATTGGTTTGAGGGGGGGGGGGTAAGCAATGCTCATACTTAGCTACGTTCATATAGCCTTCTGAAATGACTATCAAAGTCTTGAAGTAATCTCGTTCTTTCAATCCAAGATAGTAGATACTGATATTTCATGGAGTATCACGATCTCTATGATATAGGTCCATGCTAATCTTTCTGTCTTGTTTGATTTCTGTATTGGCAGGAAATGGATGGATTGGGTTAGCCTATCGACGATCACCTAGATAACTCCCAACTCAAATCGCAAAACTATAAGCTTTGTCCTTCGACATCGAGAGTTTTATCCATCCATGTAGTGTTTTCTTCAGGATATTCTCCGACTTTAATGCTTTCAAGGCTGGTCGTAGATGTTGGCAGAGTTTTGTTCTTGCTTCGTGAGCAGATGAGTATGTTATCGATGAAAATAATTAAAAAGGTTGACTAGGAATGGTTGGAATAACTCGGTTCGTAGGGTCCATGAATACCGTGGGAGTATTCATTAGACCGAAGGGTATCACAATGAATTTGAAATGGTCGCGACAAGTTCGGAAGGCAGTTTTTGGAATGTCGTCTTCTCGGACTCGAAGTTGATGATAACCGGTTCTAAGATCTATTTTAGAGAAGTAGCTAGCTCCTTGGAGCTGGCCAAATAGATCGTCAGTCAGAGGGAGTGGGTATCGGTTTTTGATAGTGAGCTTATTTAGTTTCCTAAAATCGATGCACATTCTAAAGGATCCGTCTTCTTGTAGAACAAGATAGGAGCTCTCTAGGTTGAGAAGCTTGTTCCGATGAATCCTTTGCGCAACAATTCTTCTCAATTGACTGGATAACTTGTGAATTTTCGGTGGGAATCAACCAATAGGGTGAATTGGCAATTGATGTGGTTCCCGGTATTAGGTCGATTTGAAATTTGACCTGTCTTTCTGGAGGTATTCCCGGAAGTTCTTTGGGAAATACATTTGGAGAATCGCATGCTACCGGAATACCTTGTATGCTTACTTCTTCCTTGGTCTTGTCCACAACATGAGCAAGGAAAACATAGTTCTTCTGGTGCAGTCACTTCTGTGCCTTGTTGCACGAGATAGGACGAGGATTGACGTTTGGTTTATCACCATGGGTTATTAGAGTTTCGTGATTTGGAAGGTGCAGGCAAACGGCCTTCTCGCGACACATAGTATCAGCATGGTAAGGGCTTAACCCAACCATGCCAATTATCACATCAAAACTCCTAATATTTACTGGCATTAAATTTTATTTGAAATGAATGGGTTTTTAGTGTTAAGGTGTACTCCACATAAATATCCTAGGTTAATTCGGTTTTTCCCCATTGGCCATGTCCACCGTAAAGGCTTAGCTTAGCTTTGGGGTTGTTGTTTTAGTAAGTGCTCGAATTTGTTACTAACGAAGCTTCACTCAACTTCACTATTGAATAAGGGGTAAGTGAAAGAGTTGTTATGTGGGAACGTACCAGTAACAATTGTCGGGTCTTGGACTGCTTCGCCTTGACCCAAGGTCAGGACCCTTTATGATCCTTCTGCACCTTGATTGTTATCTTTGGGGCAACTGCGCCTGAAGTGACCGGTTCCTCCACACCCATAGCAGGTGTGACTGGTCTCATCATTGGTGTTATTGTTAGGGTTGTTGCGATTGTTGTCGTTTTCATTTGGCTGACGATTCTGGCATGGATAAGTTCTACATAATCTGGCGGTGTGATTCTTTCGGTTGCATTTGTTACAATGCATCTCCCGACAGGCTCTATTATGATGGAATTTGCACTAGTTGCATTTTGGAAGGCTTCCAGCATATGGTCTCCTGGTTGTTGGTGTAATAGGGGTCATGGTCGCATGAACAGCAACAACATGTTGCTTCCTTGAGAACCCTTGAGTGGGTTGTCCCTTTCTCTTACTTCCAGACCTCAGCTTCCTGCTCTTAAGCTTGGGCTTTGGAGTTCCTTGATAGGTTGTCACTTGTTGGTTTCCATGTTCGTTCCTTTGGCTAGAGTTGTAAATGCTATTCCCGTCTCCATTGGGTTTGTTTGCATTGGTTTGCGCCATCGCAGCGGTTACTGCCGCCGTTACAGCAACTTGGAATGTAGCAGAGTCCATCTGCAAGAGCGGTGTCTTGCGGGTGCGGTTGTTATTCCTGCGGGGTGGCATTTTCTTGCTGCACGTTGATAAGCCAGACCATAATTAATGATCGTCATTACTGGTTGTACTTTATAAATTTCGAGTCTCGTCGTATGATTCTCATTGTTTCCATGTACATCCCTATGATGTAGTTACAGTAGTAGGTAATCATAGATTTGGCACGATCATTACGTCTATCCTTAGATTATATAGTTGTTTTGGTTTCGAGACCCTTAAGTATCTAGTGTTTTTGAGGGTTTGGTTGTGCATATAATTGATTTTATGTAGTAATCTGAAATAGAGATAGCACATAATTGTTCCATTGGTAAGTACCATCTTAATACACGAAAGAGAGTCATATCAGATAGTAGGGGGAAAAAGAAAAGGCTGATCCTAATTGTGGCGGAAAGTGTCTGGTGGTGGTGCTGATGAAGTGGATGCACCTCGGAGACGAGCTACTTGTTGCTCAGTATCTCGTAGCCGTACCTCCCAAACTAACTGTCTCGATCGGGAGTCTCCGTTCACTTCCTATGTTTGTCTCTCATCTCTCTCAATAACAAACTATATTGGTTCCGTTTAATTTGGGGTGTCCTAAGCTTGGTTATCAATACCTCAGATGCGCCGGACCATGACTGGGAGGGCCCGGTCAGCTGGTCCTCTATGACTAAGATCAAAGAGACCTCAGTTCCCACCGTAGTGTGGTCATATCCCCTGCTGGTGACTCTATCTCCAAATATCGTGCGCCTAGGGGGGCATGGGGCCACCAGGGCCCACACTATAAGTCGGTACTCTAGCCCTACATGGAGGATTGATGACATCGGATTTTGCATCCGAGTCATCATCATCGTTGCCCTTGGGCTCTTCCTCTTCGAGGTCCACTATTGACTCGGCGGGTCCATCTGCAAGTTCTACTTCATGTTCATCCTCTGGTTCTTCTTCTGAGTCTCCTGTTGGGTCTTCCTCTGGATCGAGCCACCCTGCTATTCCCTAACTAGGGAGATAGGGATTTCCTGGCTAACGATACTCGTCTATAGTGTATTGCACGAAGGGGTATAAATACTAGAAACAAATAGCACACCAAATACTCCTATAGTATTTTAATTTTGTTTAGGTTTGGTTCTATAAGCTCTTGGGATAATTAGATGGTAAGTTTTGATTCATTTTCCATCACGATTACTGCCAAACACATGTTGGTCGTATTTTGAATGAATGTAGTTGATCAGGCTACATTCACCCCCAATACGACTACATAACTGCCCGAGTTTAATAGCGATGTTCAAATATTCCAAAGACTTTTACTGTTCTTGTTGTGTTATTATTCTAAAATGCACACATACGTATGTATTTTAATTATTATGTTCAGAGTTGTGTAGTCGCATTGTATTTATAGTTGCATATCATGTATGATTAGATATGCTAGTTCACTATAAACAATGCTCTGATACCAATCTGTCACACCCCCGAAGCAGACGGCGGAAACATCCGGGGGCTTGTGCGTGACTTCATCTTGAAATATCATTACAGTGAATATAATTGAAACATAACATCATCATCATCACACATGTAATATAACAACATTCATTGTTTACATCGAGTATTGTATTTGAATATTACATGCCAAAATAGTAAGAGTATGATGAAACAAAATATAACACAATATCCATTAGTTTGTTTCGTTCATCCTGCTTCAACGGTTGCCTGAGAATACAAGTTATTTTGAAAACGGTCAACATAAAGATGTTGGTGAGTTCATAAGCATGTTTGTGAAAATGATTTGTGTAACTTTGAAAACCACCAGAAAATCCGATATTCTCTAAAAACTGTTTAGTGTGTTTGTGTTAGATCTTGTATTAATGCATGTATGTTATTGTTTATTTGACTAAAAAGGTAAAGAAAATGTAGAGAGAATGTAAGAGCATGTAAAGAGAATGTTCCCAGACAACCCGATGTTGCCTGTAAAAAAAATGGTCTTCCGTAAACTTCATAACGTTAATTCCTCTAAGCGAGCCGTCATAACCATACTAAATAATGACAACTTCACCTGTCTTGGCATCGTTGGACACCGATTTTGACTTTGATTATAAGCTTTTCGTCACCCTATACTGAGTTAGTCTAACCGTAGCGAACAGTTGAGGTGTGGGGTGTCATCCCCGTATAGATCTATACACAAATCCTCATTCTCCCTCCAAGAGACTATGGTTATAACTACAGGCTACGATCGTACACTTAATAGGTGACAACCGACAAAAACTTGCTAGATCCTTAATCGAATTTACGCGAAGAAAAAGGTATAAACTCATTCCAGGACCAATGATCCATGTAAGTGAACCACTGTGACAACCCGACATATTGAGACAATATAATGTAACACCAGTCAAATTTAGGCCAAAATATAACTTTCCTAAAATATTATTTTGGTTAAATAAAGTGGTAGGAATTTTATCAAGGTTTTTGTACATATAAAGAACTCTAAAATCCGAGTTATAACGAAGAAGTTATGACCAATCTAAGATTCGCGGCGACACCCGACAACACCGATTAAGCGAAAAATGCAAAGTTTCAATACAATAATTTTAGCCTTACGTATCTAAACGACAGTCGTAGATTTTGTTAAACCGTGATCATGCATAAAAAGAACGCTCCAAACGGACGTCGTATGAAGAAGTTACAAATTTTTAACGAAGTTATCGTGTCCCGGCCTATTAATTAAAATATAACTAAAAATAAAGTCAAAATTAGCCGACAGAGTATAAATGAAAGCTGTAGAGTATTTTCTCACCTTCGCGCGGATATAAAGAACGTCAAAAACGGAGCCCGTGTGCGAAAGTAACGGATTTTACAAGTTCGTGGCACACACACCGAAACGATTTACGCCTAGCGTACTCGGATGCTAGGCTCCGGATCGTCCACGTTGACCAAACACTTCACCCGAGGATGCGGTCAGCAGTGATGCAAACGAACGCCCAGCGTAACCTCAGAGTACGCCCAGCATACGAGGTACGCCCCGCGTAAGCCCGAAGTACGCCCAACGTACGAGGCCTCTCCCACCACTATAAATAGAATGCGAGGGTGCCGACCATCCATGCTCATTTTCTTCATTTCACTCACATTTTCACCTCGTTTTTCATGCCGACAATATCCCAACTTCCCGGTTTCATATCTAAGCCCCGACAAAGGTCCAAAGCCCCGAGATTCCCGAGAATCTCGTCACTTTCCGGTCAAGGTGCCGCCCGGGAAAATCTCGTTTTCTTCAAATCACGCACTTTCTTTCGGTGAGTTTATATCCCTATAAACTACATTTACAAATATGTTATCAATGTTTTTACACAATTTTAAGGGGGGAATACAAGTCAACACACGGTTATTATCATGTGTAACCTAAAGTTTCATTATATACCCTTTTATTCAAGTAAACCATATGTGATTAATAACTACTACATGGAAACTTTCATACACAAAATATATCACGATAACATCTTGTCTTTTTAAATTAAATATGTTGTTAAACATATACGAATCAAAAACTTTATCTATACTTTGAGTACATGTGTTCATTTATGTCACTACAAAAGTTACACTTTACATGACAAGTGAGCATTTCACTAGGGTTTACCTATACAAACGAAACAAACTTTTGGAAAAACTATAATAGTTTACGACAAACATTTTTACATGTTAAAAACTATTTATCAACCTATCTTACATACTTTATGTTTCCTTTCAAATATTGTTAGAATCGTGTTTCAAACAAAGGTCTTCTTATACTTAAAACCGTTCTTATCAAACAAACTGCTTTCAAATCGTTTTATAAACTGACATCAAGTCATCATTTCTTATTTATTAAACTTTTCAAAGGTTTTACAAAGTTTCTTTTATATTTTTATATTGTCAAATGCGTGCCTATATATGTATAGTTATATAAGTAATGTTTAAAGGACTTAGGACGGCTAGCTCGCTTTATTTCCTTTTCCTCATTAGGATGTGGCCTTAGGGCATCGGTTATTCATCCGAATGTCGTCTAAATATTATTTATATATATCATTATACATATATAGACATAAAGTTTCCATCAGTTGGTTCAGTACCTTTGAGTAGCAAAGACATATTTCGGTTATACACGTACAATACTAGTAACTATAATAGGTATAGTTAAGAGATACTACTTAGCATTCCAAGTACAAGGCATCACACAATAGTCATTTTATTTATGAGTCTATACTAATACATTACATACTATATGAATAGATACGATTACATACAATTACAAGGCATACAATTTCAAGACACACAATTACAAGAGATACGATTACATAAGATAGTGTACTAGATATTCATGAAATTTTACATACTACAAGTACCATATCAAATAGATATTTTCATATACAAGAACGAATGGACATTTTCATACGTAATCTGTTTTATACTAGGTTGTGAGAGATTTCACGTACTTTCGAGTATGCATTATTAAGTCCTGTATTATATACCATAATCCCTTGTAGGGGGAGTGTGATACTTGTGTATAGATCTATACGGGATTGACAATCTCACACCTAAGCTGTTAGCTACAGCTAGGCCGGTAGGCCTGGAGTGACAAATATCATAACATTCCAACGGCTGAAGAACGTTGTTACAGGCAGTCTGGGTCAGTAGCATGGTTATAAAAGTCACATGGAGTATTAAAAACACGTTGATTTACAGGGTTATCAAATACTTTAGTGATTATATACGTACACAAATCTACTATTTTAGACATGAAAAACACCATGGTAGTTCATTTTTGGGACTTTTAAACTACCACCCACTTATGGGCAAATATTGGATTTCTAAAGCAAACATTCAAAACAGTCGGGTCTTGGTAGAAGGCTACTTTTTATACTAGTAGAAAATATGGGATTTTCTAGAGTTTTCAAACGTTTACAATTACTTGCAAACATGTTCATTGGTATAAACTTTCCTACAAACTTTGCATGTCTTTCTTTACAGTTTTACAAATCAAAGTCACATAAATACTTATGAATTCACCAGCACTATTGCTGATACTCTCTTTCAAAATAACTTGTATTCCCAGGACACAGATAGATAGGTACGATTACCAGGTTCTATGAAGACGGAGCGGTCAAGACTCCTCTTTTATTTCAATTATTCATTTTCTAGAATTATACTATGAAAGAACTCAAATGTAATTAAAATTATACTATTAATGCAATGGATGATGTTGTGTCTTATTTACTACTTTGCATTGTTGTGATACATTACATGACGTCCTCCGCCCCAGAACGTTTCTGCCGTTCTCGGTTTTGGGGTGTGACAGATTGGTATCAGAGCATTGTTTATAGTGAATTGAGTATATCAACTTATAAAAGATATACAAACTATAAATACAATACAAATTTAAAATACTCTGATAAAGAGTCTATACTTTTAAATAATAAAATATTTAAGTAAGTATATGTGCCTGCATTCATAATAAAATCGGTGTCACTAAGACAGAACAAAAGTATTGCGATTGTTGGGCAGCACAAGTAGACTTAGAGACATATATTCAAAACTGGGATGATATAGTGTGATCAACTATATTATCCGAGGGTTGACTAGCATGTGCCTAAGTGTGGTTGTGAGTTGCAACAAGTATAAAAACTTACCCACAATACCATAATGAGAACAATAGAACGTAAACCTAAAATACTATAGGAGTATTTTGCATATTACTATAAACTACTTATGTGTTAGATTCTTATACCCTAATTACCGCATAGATAACATAGCTGGACCCCATCCCCACGACGACCCGTACTTCCCGAACAAAGGCAATGCTGGATGGTTCAGAGAAGAACCAGAGAATGATCATCCAATCCCTTTTGAATGATCACCATGCTGAAGACCTTTCGATTGATGATAACTCCGAACCCGAGGATGAGAACCTACCTCCGGTAACTCCCAATTCAAATCCTAACCCTCGTCCAGCTCTTCATGGCTCGACGCTTCCTTGGGTAGAATGCTTGGAAACATGGAGCAAAGAGAAAGATCAACCTATGACGTCTAAAGGAGACCGAAGCTGCTACAACTTAAGCAAAGGGAGTTCAACAGACAAAGTTCTACCAATCCTGATCCGTAGAGTTGCTCGAAACGAAATTCAGGGTAGGATGACTCTCCATTATATCGAAGAGGTTAAATGCCAATGCAAGAATACACACCATCCACACCAATCGTCTTGAAAATACTCGTGAGAGATCTGAGAGAGACCATGAGACCCTGATACAAGTGTTAGCTAAAACACGAGCCAAAGTCATAGAGCTACGAGTACGCCAGAGAGTGTACGAAAGACACCTTCTTGATAATGGAACATCAATTGGCTGAACTAAGAGTTCACCAGAAGGATGACCGCTGCTAGTAAGAAATGCTTTATTTCCCTTCCTTGTTTAAAGGAATCGTTTTCCTGTGTATGTCCTATGTAGCATTTTTCTATGTAACTATCTTGTACTGTAAGTACTGTTAGTTAGACCTTTATGCGGCCAAAACCTTTCTACTCCGAATATGATGTAAGACCTTCTTCAAGATAAAATTTTCCTAAACTTATTACATCTTAAACATCGATGATATTGACAGTCGGCTATCTTCCGTGTCACTCTTTGTTCAAAAACCCTCATCATACCTTCGTTGGAGTCTATCTGAAACATGCTTTAGTCAAGTCACTGGACTATAGTAATTTAACTCCGGAGACATTTCCATGTCTCTTTTAGTGGTCGGATCATTTTATTCACCAACCAACGATATCTCGGCTTGAACGACAAACGTCTTAAGACCATTCTACAAACATACTTCTACTCTATACTAGGACTGCATCATAGGAATGTGGGTCAAACCATCATGAACATACTTCTAATCCGTACTAGGACTACATCATAGGGATGTAGGTCAAACTTTCGAGAACATACTCTTACTCTTTACTTACACGATCGAAATACATCTAGGTTCAACCATAAAATCTCACGAACTCTTTTTTCTTTCGTGTTACAGAATCATGTCGCCAAAGAAAAGTAATCAACCCATCATCCAAACACCAATTCTTCAGATTAATGCAACTACCTTTCAAGCTGCAGTCTCAGCTGCCGTAACAGCTGTTCTGAATCACCTTAAAGCTAACAACGCAAATGTTAGCGGGATGGTTTTCAATAATTCCAATCCAAGTAACAACCAAGTCCACCCACGAGTAACAAACTACCACGACACTCCGAACCTCAAACCAAAGAGCAATAAACAAAAATTATGGGATAGAGTTAAAGGAAAATCACCTCGGGGGACAAACAAGAAACCATCGCCGGTGGCAGCCTTCGCAGCCACGACATCTGCAAATCCTACCACCAACACTGCTAGTATCCCAATTATCCCTAACCCGGCCAGACAGTATGCCGGAAATCCTACCGAGGTGCAATTAGTGCAGCTTCCATCACCTAGGTAGTTGTCGTCTGTTACACTGCAAGACCTGCAACAAGAACATACACACTACCCGCTTCTGCAGGACTCGGGTCCAACACATTACTTCAACCACCAATGTCGAAATTTCTCGGATATGCCATCTATGTGGTTTAATGGGACACTTCGAAAGGGACTGCCCAATAGAGAAGAACGACAGTGGAACAGGAGGAGTTTGACCTCAGAATGGAAAAAGGCAATGAAGGACCCAACTATAATAAGGACTTAATTCCAAACGTCAAAATTAAGTACGCTGTTAAACATGTTTAATACTACTACAACTCGAGTCTTATCTTTTGAGAGATCCCGTCAGTATAGGAGACCCTCGTGCTGCTTATACTTGTCTTTTGTAGTATACCTTGTTCGCAACAATAGTCTTGTAGTAAAACCAAAGTACTGTAACTCTGTTAAAAGTTGCACTGTTGTGTTTTGTCTGTAACACCCTTATGATCAAATCTAATACCGTTATTTCCAAGTAAGTCCGATATCATCATACAACTTGACTCAATTCAATCCTCGCAATGCTAGTTTCGTGCGTACTCTCCTTCTCCGAAAACGTCTTTCTAGCGAAGCCGTCATTCCAGAACACCAAAGTACTCATGCATAGAGTACCTCATGTTTCTTATCCATTCCAAAGAAACCTCAGCAAACCTCCTCGAAGTACCACTCGTGCAGTATGTCAGGTTCAAATCCAAAGACCCACCTTTTCAATCTTAATTATATACGACTCGTATACCCGAGACTGTGATTGATGAACCAGGTACGAGTTCTACTATGAACTTCAGGACGGAGACTGCCCAAGACTGCGAATGATCGTGCTTCCGTAAGAATAAACTTAGAAATACCTATCCTTTTCCCTAATTCATGAGTAGTCATACTTTCTTTTAGATCTTCACGACAGCTAATCCACCCCAAGGTTTTGCCATCATAATCAGTAGGAGTTGGTTAGGTCTACATCGAGCCGACACCAGGTACTTTGATAAAACAGTTCGTCCTAACCTCCCTAAACAACGATACCCTAGTTATTTACAGCGACGAACCAAGTACGAACCCTCTCATCATTTCGTGTATGCAAGCTTAGAAATGCTTATGAAAGGAATATCATGCATTCCTTGCACACATCACCGAGACTTGTCGAGAAGTGAAGGACATTCAGAACATCCAAGAAGTACGCGGTTTTCCCGACACCTTTCCAGAAGGACAACCGGGACTACCAACATAGCATCAAGTCGAATTCAGAATCGACTTAGTTCCAGGGGATACCTCAGTAGCCAAATCACCTTATTGTCTAGCTCCAACCAAGATGCAAGAACTTCCTAGCGAGCTTAATAAACTCCTCAGAAGGGGATTCTTTAGGCCAAGTTTCTCACTTGGAAGAGCATCGGACTTGTCTGTAAACAAGAAAGAGCATTCCAAACGCTAAAGTAAGCCTGATGCATCACACCAATATTATCCCTCCCAAAAGGGATATAATATTTTGTGTGTAATACGATGCATCCAACCAAGGGCTTGGTTGTGTTCTTAAGCAAGAGGAAAAGTCACTGCCTATACCTCAAGACAGCCTAAGACATAGGAAGTTAACTATTCAACACATGATCTTGAGTCATGAGCAGCAGTAATGGCTCTGAAGATCTGGAAACACCACTTGTAGAGTACAAGGTGTAATACCCTCACAGACCACAAAAACACTCAACACACATTTGACAAAGAAGAGTTATCATACAAGTGAAGTGAAACGAAAGAAGCAAAGTCGTATCCCGATAGTGAAAGGTTCGCTGGAATGCCAAGCGAGGACCAGTGTTCACTTAAGAACACGAGTAGCAAATAAAACTTCTATCTGTAGCATGATTATTAATTTTGCTTAAACTCTAATTTTGGGACGAAATTCCCTCTAATAGGGGGATGATGTGAAAACCCGACATTTTGAGACAATATAATGTAACACCAGTCAAATTTAGGCCAAAATATAACTTTCCTAAAATATTATTTGGGTTAAATAAAGTGGTAGGAATTTTATCAAGGTTTTCGTACATATAAAGAACACTAAAATCCGAGTTATAACGAAAAAGTTATGACCAATCTAAGATTCGCGGCGACACCCGACAACACCGATTAAGCGAAAAACGCAAAGTTTCAATACAATAATTTTTAGCCATAGGTATCTAAAGGAAAGTCGTAGATTTCGTTAAACCGTGATCATGCATAGAAAGAACGCTCAAAACGGACGTCGTATGAAGAAGTTACAAATTTTTAACGAAGTTATCGTGTACCGGCCTATTAATTAAAATATAACTAAAAATAAAGTCAAAATTAGCCGACAGAGTATAAATGAAAATTGTAGAGTATTTTCTCGCCTTCGTGTGGATATAAAGAACGTCAAAAACGGAGCTCGTGTGAGAATGTAACGGATTTTACAAGTTCGTGGCACACACACCAAAACGATTTACACCCAGCGTACTCGGATGTTAGGCTCCGGATCGTCCACGTCGACCAAACACCTCATCCTAGGATGATGTCAGCAGTGATGCAAACGAACGCCCAACATAACCTCGGAGTATGCCCAGCGTACGAGGTACGCCTCGCGTAAGCCCGAAGTACGCCCAGCGTACGAGGGCTCTCCCACCACTATAAATAAAATGCGAGGGTGTCGGCTCCATGCTCATTTTCTTCATTTCACTCACATTTTCACCTCGTTTTTCGTGCCGACAATATCCCGACTTCCCGGTTTCATATCTATGCCCCGACGAAGGTCCGAAGCCCGAGATTCCCGAGAATCTCGTCACTTTCCGGTCAAGGTGCCGCCCGGGAAAATCTCGTTTTCTTCAGATCACGCACTTTCTTTTGGTGAGTTCATACCCCTATAAACTACATTTTCAAATATGTTATCAATGCTTTTTATATACTTTTAAGGGGGGAAATACAAGTAAACACACGGTTATTATCGTGTGTAACCTAAAGTTTCATTGTATACCCTTTTATTCAAGTAAACCATATGTGATTCATAACTACTACATGGAAACTTTCATACACAAAATATATCACGATAACATCTTGTTTTTTTAAATTAAATATGTTGTTAAACATATACGAATCAAAAACTTTATCTATACTTTGAGTACATGTGTTCATTTATGTCACTACAAAAGTTACACTTTACATGACAAGTGAGCATTTCACTAGGGTTTACCTATACAAACGAAACAAACTTTTGGAAAAACTATAATAGTTTACGACAAACATTTTTACATGTTAAAAACTATTTATCAACCTATCTTACATACTTTATGTTTCCTTTCAAATATTGTTAGAATCGTGTTTCAAACAAAGGTCTTCTTATACTTAAAACCGTTCTTATCAAACAAACTGCTTTCAAATCGTTTTATAAACTGACATCAAGTCATCATTTCTTATTTATTAAACTTTTCAAAGGTTTTACAAAGTTTCTTTTATATTTTTATATTGTCAAATGCGTGCCTATATATGTATAGTTATATAAGTAATGTTTAAAGGACTTAGGACGGCTAGCTCGCTTTATTTCCTTTTCCTCGTTGGGATGTGGCCTTAGGGCATCGGTTATTCGTCCGAATGTCATCTAAATATTAGTTATATATCATGTATACATATATAGAGATAAAAGTTTCCATCAGTTGGTTTAGTACCTTTGAGTAGCAAAGGCATATTTCGATTATACACGTATAATACTAGTAACTATAATATTTTATAGTTAGGAGATACTACTTAGCATTCCAAGTACAAGGAATCACACAAGAGTCAGTTTATTTATGAATCTATACTAATACATTACATACTATATGAAGAGATACGATTACATACAATTACAAGGCATACAATTTCAAGACATACAATTACAAGAGATACGATTACATAAGATAGTGTACTAGATATTCATGAAACTTTACATACTACAAGTACCATATCAAAGAGATATTTTCATATACAAGAACAAATGGACATTTTCATACATAAATCTGTTTTATACTAGGTTGTGAGACATTTAATGTACTTTCGAGTATGTATTATTAAGTCCTGTATTATATACCATAATCCCTTGTAGGGGAGTGTGATACTTGTGTATAGATCTATACGGGATTGACAATCCCACACCTAAGCTGTTAGCTACAGCTAGGCCGACAGGCCTGGAGTGACAAACGTCATAACATTCCAACGCCTGAAGAACGTTGTTACAGGCAGTCTGGGTCATTAGCATGGTTATAAAACTCACATGGAGTATTAAAAACACGTTGATTTACGGGGTTATCAAATACCTTAGCGATTATATACGTACACAAATCTACTATCTTAGACATGAAAAACACCATGGTAGTTCATTTTTTGGACTTTTAAACTACCACCCACTTATGGGCAAATATTGGATTTGTAAAGCAAACATTCAAAACAGTCGGGTCTTGGTAGAAGGCTACTTTTTATACTAGTAGAAAATATGGGATTTTCTAGAGTTTTCAAACGTTTACAATTACTTGCAAACATGTTCATTGGTACAAACTTTCCTACAAACATTGCAGGTCTTTCTTTACAGTTTTATAAATCAAAGTCACATAAATACTTATGAATTCACCAACATTATTGCTGATACTCTCTTTCAAAATATCTTGTATTCCCATGACACAGATAGATAGGTACGATTACCAGGTTCTATGAAGACGGAGCGGTCAAGACTCCTCTTTTATTTCAATTATTCATTTTCTAGAATTATACTATGAAAGAACTCAAATGTAATTAAAATTATACTATTAATGCAATGGATGATGTTGTTGCTTATTTACTACTTTGCATTGTTGTGATACATTACATGACGTCCTCCGCCCCAGAACGTTTCCGTCGTTCTCGGTTTTGGGGTGTGACAACCACTAAGGCATCGCTAAACATGTAAATCATTTCAAGACCTAAAGGGAATGAGATTATATAACATGGGCCCGAAATATATATGAAAGGACAACTAAGACCCATTTCACATGTAAAGTATTTACAGGCCCAAATAGCACACAAATAGTATCCAAGGTCCGTCGCACATGTTAATGGGTCAATGAGGCTCAATAAACATATACAAGACCTCTCACACATAAAAATGGGCCACTAAGACCCAATAACCTAGAAAATGATCAAATTAATTCCATTTGTTGGTTTATCATTGGTTTTAGCTCAAGTATTCACTAAAATAGCATAAAAAGAAGAAAGCATATAAAACCCATTCCCAGGCCCAATAAACATGTAAGTGGATCACTAAGGCCTACTATACGTGTCTATTATTTCCAGGCTCAAAAGGAATGTGAATGTCTATCCTGAGCCCAATATACATGTAAAAGGACACTAAGGCCCACTAAACATGTATATTATTTCCAGGCCCAATAAGGATATTAATATCTATCCCGAGCCCAATATACATGTAAAAGGACACCAAGGCCTACTAAACATGTATATTATTTCCAGGCCCAATAAGGATATGAATATCGTTTTTAACCCGTTTGTTATTCTTTTGTTTATTTTAGCTTGATTATTTACATAAATGATATCTAAAGCCCACTTTTTGTAAAAATGATGTTTTTGGCCCAATAAGCCAAAAATTTACAATTAAGGCCCAATTTTTGTAAGAATAACACTTTAATCTCCAATTTTGTTAAAAACTTGTGTTTATGACTACTTTGTGATAAAAATAGCATTTTAAACCCATTTTTTCTCTAAAATATCATTTTTGTCTTGGTTTTTGTGAGAATACATATTTTTCTGGTTTTTGGCTCTTCCGACCTAGTTTTTAGAAAATTTATAAAAATTTCATCGTAAGTCGAAATCTGGATCCGTAAATTCTGGAAGTTTGGAAATTTTGTCTACTTTGTTCTCAACTTTTCTCATAATTTTTAATGGCCTCGAACTAGTGTGAAATTACTCATCTTCACAGGTTGGTCCGAAATTATTTCAAATATGATAGGCAGTTTTGTAAAATTCGCCAAAAATTGTAGAAAAATCGTATGAAAATGTGAGAGTAGTCATTTTAAAGGTATAAATCTGAACTTTATCCATGTAAAATATTTTTGAAAAATAATTCCATTTGGAGGGTCAAAACAGTCCGATATTGGACCAAAATTTCTCTGTCAAGGGTTGTTTTGTGAGTTTAGTTTATAGATCTTTGAACCCAACACTCATTTTTGCTATATCAAATATACAAATCCCAGATCTACAAGTTTAAATGTATTATATGAGATAAAACATACTTTTCTCATGTTTCATATGAAGATCCTAGTGATACACTTCAAGTTTCTTAACATATTTTTAGATTAGTGAAGAAGTCAACACATAATCACCAAATGTTTCAAGGAAATCACACATAATCATGCATATACACATAGATCTACACAAATCAACTTGTATTCTCCCCCAAAAACAAGTAAAAACCAAAAAAAAAGGGGGTATGAACTCACCTTGGGGTGATGGATCGGT
This sequence comes from Lactuca sativa, assembly GCF_002870075.4. Taxonomy (NCBI): domain Eukaryota; kingdom Viridiplantae; phylum Streptophyta; class Magnoliopsida; order Asterales; family Asteraceae; genus Lactuca; species Lactuca sativa. The sequence goes on from NC_056626.2 coordinate 253,487,915, forward strand.
TTTGTTGAAGAAGTGGAAGAAGATTTTTGATCCTAGCAACTCTCTTGAGTAGATCTTGAACTTAGATGGTTCTAAGAACATGATCCACAAAATATGGGTGTAAGAGGAGATTTTTGAAGAGATCAAGAAGTTAATCCATGGATCTAAGAAAGACATACCCAAGATTGATGGTCTTTAATGAAGATCTTCTTGAAACACCTAGAGATCTCGAAAATTTGGATGGAAGGAAGGAGGATCTTCTTGAGTGATTTTTAGAGAGTTTTCTTGAAAGATTTTTGAGAGAATGAGGGTGGTGTGAGGTGTTTTAGCCGTGAATAAGAAGAAGGGAGGAGAGAGATGGAGTATGGTGATGTGCATGGAGATCCACTATGCAATAAAGAGGTGGCAAGTGCACAATTTATCTTGTTTTCCTTTTTTTGTCTAATAAGCATAATGGGCCTAAAATTTGGGCTTAAGAGAAAGGAATTGAGGGAATTTGGGCCTTCTCTTAACTTGATCAAATTTATGAAGCCCAATAATAGATTTTCGGCCCATTGGGCCTTGAAGAAGGTTCACGACCCAAAATGGTAAGAAAAGGAATGGATTTATGGCCCATTAAGTTTAATTAAATCATTTATGACACATCATGGTTCATTAGAGGTAGAATGAATCATTCTAGGCCCAAATGGTCCAAAATGTTATAGATTGACGAATTGATGATTTATTGGTCCCTTAGGCCCAATAAGAGAATCCTAGTCCATAATGAACTTGAGCCGGGATTTCTATGGTTTCCAACCCTTATTTGAACATATGTGATGTATTTGAATGAGAATAGAGTATGGTATTCACTTAGAGTACAAGTTATTACACTAGGCGAATGATTGCATGGGAGTAGAATTTCCTAGCAAAATGCCAGTTGTGACATTATCTTTTGGTTGAATGCAAGAAACAACTATGTACTTCCATTGATGTGTCCTATCTTTTAATCAGTTCTGTAAATATAAAACGTGTATTACTTGTGTAAAATGCAGCATTACATGCAGAACTTCACAACTGAATGTTAATATGATGAAAAAAGATAAGTTTTTTTTCCTCACAATGAGGTCCAATCATCTTAGCTCAGGTAATTATTGTTTTTATTTATTTATTTATTTTTTAAATTACTTTAATCTTTTTTACTGTTTCTTAAAAATCAATCATCTTGAAATTGGTTTTAGCATACCACAAAGTTTCAAGCAACTTTGGTTTCGTTTGCTGAGGAACTGTCAAAACAGACATCAAGAACTGAGAAAGAAATGTTGAAACCAGACCTCAAGAGCATGGAAAAAAGGTCTGAGAAGCTACCATCTATCCAATTTTATCCGGTGTTTCACATCTATAGAGGTGATCAGATTTACAAATTAATAGTTTGGTTGATATTGTTATTTGTTTATAACATCAACTTCTCACATTATGCTGAAATTAGGTGGTTGGTTACTATCACTTGCTTTCTTTTGACGGGTACATGCTAGATCCTAATTGTTTATACGACATAGCTTAGACTTGATTCTCATATGTTCTTGTCTGGATTGTAACTTTAGATTAGTATTCATTCCGGTTACTTTATTATGTTAACTGATTTTTTAATTCAGTATAGTATAATATAAAGGGTTAAAAATGTCATTAATATCGAAATTAGATATTTTATTCAATATACTATTGTTATATTTTGCAGGTAGTAATATAAGTTAATTACAATCTCTTTTTCCTATGAAACCAGTGTTTTTAATATTCTTATCAAAGCTTCACATTTTCCATTTAAAGGTATGTTTACTTCTGATTGTCAGTGTCAACATTCATTGTTCAAAATTTGATTTGATTTTACGATTATGTTTCTTAGTCACAGCCTGATAATTTCTTTTGAGATGAATTTTGTTGTGTCTACGAACGAAAAATTTTAATCATACATGTGAAACAGTCATTTGCTCTAAATAGAAGGATGAAGTGGTCATTCCCTCACATAAATAGTAACTTTTTATCGAACAGATTGTTTTGTTTGGGACAACCCAAAGTTATTCCGTTACATTACCCCGTTACCGTTAACGGAATATTCCAGTGTATAAAAGTTGCGTTATTTTGAGGTCGTAAAATAAATAAATGTTTTATTTATTTATATCTTATGTCGTTATTCGTCGTAATAAGATAAGTAAAAGCATGTAAATTACATTGCCATATTAAGTTGGAAAATGTTAAATTTTATTGCGACCACTAAATCGGGTGCGACCAAAAGCCCCGTTTAACGACAGTATTTGGTAGATTTCCACTGAGCTTCAACTCTAACCCCTATATAAGGGAGAGTAAACTCCATTTCCACCTTTTTACTCTCTCTCTAAACTCTCTCTCTACAACTTTTTTCCCGAGCCAAATATCATCCGTTTCGAGCCCCAAACGAGTAGGTAAACTATCCTAACTTGTTATATAGCTTATCTAGCCTACAAATTCGAGTTTAAAACATAAAATAGGGGCAAAATAATGTGTCTATGGCCCAAGAACACTCTTGGACCGTAAACACCATTTAATGGGGGGGGGGGGGGGGGGGGGTTTTAAGCCCCAAGACCCCTCCAAATTGCCCCTAAGGCTTAGATATGGCTTTTAGGCTTACATATTCGGACTTAGAACACCTTGAAACGAGTTTTTGAAGACTAAACATGAGTTTACTGCCCAAGAATATGCTTGGGCTATAAACACCTCTTCATGGGGAGTAAACTCATATTTGTGTGTTAAAAATGCCCTTAAACACACCAATGGCCTTGGATTAAATTCTAGAATCAACCACCAACAAGCTAGGGACCTTAAACTCAATTAAAAGAACTCCATAAGGAGTTCACGGCCGTAAACCCCTCATGAAAGGGTACCTGGGCCGTAAACTCCTATAAAGGGGTTAAATGGTGCCCTAAACTCCCCATTTGACTTGGAAACATGCTTAGGATTTTATCCTCTACCATTTAAGACTTCAAAACAGCAAAAAAATGAGTGTATAGGAGCTTACGGCCGTAAGCTCCCTTGCTTAGGGCCGCTCAAATGGTCCATATGATGCCATAAATCCATTCACACATTTTATATTTGGACCTAGGAAAATTCCACAATTGATATGAGACATTTTAGCATCCTAGAACACCCTCACCATGAGTTTACAACTGTAAACTCATGGGGAGTTGTCCCAGGGCCGTAAACGCTATGTATAGAGTTTACTCTTGAAGAGTAAACTCCATTCCTAAGTCATTCAAGCCCTTAAATGTTACCAGGGACACCCCAAACACTTAACCAAAGTGTTTTCCGCTCTTTAGGGTTCGTATACTTATTTAATTAGTATTAAATGTACTAATTGTACGTGAACATATCTTATCATATGTTAAATAGGTCACTAAGTGTGTCCAAGTCTTTACTTGACACCGAGCACTAAACCAGCACCTTCGTCGGATCCACTTACACCAGGTGAGTTCATACCCCTAAATGAACCTTTTAAATGTTTTTACATGTTTTATAGGGGGAATACAAGTTAAACATGCCAGTTATCATATCAATCACATGTGATTGATAACCCGCATGCACAAGGATTTACCACACTGTAAACTGTTTTATCGGGTATAACACTATAAATGGTTTTTCTAAAATGCTTTCACTTGTTCAAATCTTTTACATATGTTGTTTTTATCAATGTTTCATTTAAAACAGATTTATGAAAGTTTTCCAAAGGTTTTAAAACTTGTTTTACAAAAGAATACCCTGTCGTGATTTTCTTAAGTATAATGTTTTTCTTCCATGTTTTAATACCCTACTCATTATATACCACTGACTTATTATCCTTTTACTTAGTTGATATTTCTACATAGTTAAACGCTTATACTTGTTTATACTCTTACTTAGCGATACGTTTCCACTTCACTTATACCTGATATCGCTTCTACTTCACTTATACTTGATACGCTCCTAATTCACTTGTTGTCGTTTCTACCTCGTGATACGCTTATACCTGTTAGACGCTCTTACTTCACTTGTTGTCGCTTCCACTTCGTGATACACAAATATTTGGTACGCTTATACTTCACGATTCGGTTATACATCACAATTTGGTTATACTCTACGATATGTTTCCACTTGTTAAACACTCAACCGTAGTTAGATGTATGTCTGCGCTTGTATAGATGCATATAAATAATGATTGAAGGACTTAGGAATGTTTGTCCGCCCTATTTCCTTTTCTTCGTTGAGATGTGGTCTGGTGGGATCGGATGTCCACCTGAAGGTCGTTTGATTCATTAGTTATATATTATGTATACGAGCATAGCCATATAGGTTTACTCTAGTCAGTTCAGTTATGAGTCTCTACCTCTAGTTCAACACTTATATTGGAAACCCACTACCCACTATTTGGGATGCATCTTCAAGACACGACCTTCTCTGTTGTCTAGTTGGTAACCAGAGTCTCCTGTAGGGAGAGCGGACATTGTGTGTATAGATCTATACGGGATTGACACCCCCACACCCCTGACTGCTAGCTACAGTCCACGGCCTACCAAGCCAAGGGGTGACAAATGTCACAATTTATAGACGCTTGCAGGGCGTCATGTACTCTAATGTCGGTTAGTATGGTTACGAGTATCCCAGGTTACCTTATAATTCATGGCCTTAAGGTAACAGTATCTTACCAGCAATTTACACTGTATGCTGGGAACCCACTCTCAGAGTCACACTGTTTTTAGACCTTGCTAGCTGTATCTTTCATTTGATACTGTCTGGGGTCTGTATTCACTGTTTTTAGACCTTGCTAGCTGTATATTTGATTTGATACTGTCTGGGGTCTATATTCACTGTTTTTAGACCTTACTAGCTGTACCTTTCATTTGGTACCATCTGGGGTCTGTGTCTACCTTTCATTTGGTACCATCTGGGGTTTGAGTCTATGATTCCTTTTGCCTTAGTCAGCAGTCCTCATTGCTGAGGCATATGTTATTTTCCCTGATTCCTCTTGCTTTCTTTAATAATCAAATTTTGTATTTTGATAATGATAGCGATTAAGGGAAAACTACTTTTTACCACATAACTCATACCAGTCTTGGTAGAAGACTGCTTTCTAATTAGAAAATATAGGAGTTTCTGGAAAGGACTCTATTTCACTATACACTTGAAAACTACTACTTATATAAAATTGTTTGTATAAAATGCCACTAAATACTTATGAACTCACCAACATTTGTAAAAATGTTGATACTCGCTTTTCAAATAGCTTGTATTCTCAGGTCAGCATTAGACAGGTACATCCCCGGAGCTTCTGACGAAGACAGTTTAGTACCAAGCTGCACCTATGTTATTTACTTGTATTACTTTGACATATTGTAATGTAAACCATGTAAAACTATTACTATTAATGCAATGTTTTGTTATACTTTGATGACTATAATGCAGGTGTTGTGATACTTGACATGACGTCATCCACCCCAGAACGTTTCCGCCATTTCGGTTTTGGGGTGTGACAGATTGGTATCAGAGCATTGTTTATAGTGAGCTAAGTATATCAAATCATAACATATATACAGAATATAAATACAAAGGGATAAAACACTCTGACCAAGAATTATACGTTAAAATATAACCATCTTTTACCAAAGTATAACAACATCCAGAACCTAAACACTCGAACACAAGTATCACAAGAAGAACGATAATAAAAGTCTTCGGATGTTGAGCATTGTCGTCAAACCTGGGCAGTTATGTAACTGTAAGCTGGATTAAATGTAACCTGATCGACTACATTTATTTGAGATGCGATGAACATGTGCTTGGGAGTGATAGTGGTGTGCAACAGGTCTGAAACTTACCAACTAGGAATGCTAGAGCCAAACCTAAAGTCAAAATACTATAGGATTATTTTGGAACACTAAAAGATTCACACTAATCCCAGAACCATATTCAGAAGATAAGAACATAAACAAGAAATTAAAATACCATACGGGTATTTTAGGATACATAGATAACCCTGTGTGAAGAACTAAAAAGATCCTTATTGATATACCTACAACTACAGAGGGTATACTTCAAGGGTTATATATAATAAGGATCCCATAGGCTAAGAATGTGTGGTTTCGCTCTACTTCCTTTTCCTTGTTTGGATGTGGATACCGAGTAGTATCACATATTCGAAGGCCTATCGGGTCTAAGTTATATATGATTTGTATACCCTATGTAATTGTAGCAGGACTCGATATGGATCACTCAGTGAAATGTTAATAAACTCTTAGGATTCTTTAGATATTTCCATTCTCGTACGAACCCTGTAGACAACCCTATCCACTTCAGTGCTTGACAGAAGAGTTGATGTAGACCCAGAAGAGGTTCATTGAGAAGATTTCCTGTTCGGAAATAAATGAACTGGGTTGAGACTATTGAATTCACCAAGTGCCTATATCTTTTTAGGGACATCTGTGAGAAATTCACCTAAACTCCCTAAATTTCTAGTCATCCATCATGAAGTGATGACACCCGGAGTCAGATTCGGAAGTAAGGGAAGTAGAAATTCAATGTGTCTTCATGAGAAAAGAACCCTAGCTAACTACCCGAAGGAAACCAACGCTGATTCCAATCAAAGATATGAGGCAGACAGAGGGAGCCAGTACATGGAACCCAAGAAGTGTCTTACCCTTATGTTCGTCACGCTAATACACCCATAAAATAATACAATTTAGTGAGTTAGTGGTTACACTACTCACGCTATGTGTTAGGTAAATCGTCGTTTCCTGTTGCCAGTCACACGATTAGAGCGGATCCCCGCACCTCTATTGAGAGTATTTAGCCATAAGCCTTTGTGAGCCTCTCTCCCCACGGTGTTCATTCCAAACTGTTCTCAAATCTCTCCAGGCCGGAGAGTGAAACCTTTCCTAGTATAAAAGGTAACTTAGTAGGAACGACTCACATCTTATGGCCTTTTCCTGATACCCATACTCCTACCTTGATTACCAGGACTACATCATAGGGATGTAGGTCGACACTTAGACAACCAGTACCCGAGGCACGGGAAAAATTTATGCCTAATACAGTCGTGACAGATATGTCCAGGGTTAGCCATCGTCTCTCATTATCTTGTATTCCTTTCCGTTTAGGAAAAACCATGCCTCCAAAGAAACACAACCAGTCCACAAGCAAGAAACCTACTCTCTTATTCGATGAAGCTACGTTCCAAACTGCAGTCTCGGCAGCCATAGCAGCTGTCATGGGTCACCTGAATGCTAACAACGCTAATGTTAGCAAGGGCCTTATCGGGATTTCCGATCCTAGAAATGGACAACAACAACCAACCCCTGCATACCCAGCCACCCAAGAACCTCAACTGAATCCACTGAAGAGAAAACTCAAGATCGAGGAGCGAGGTACCTCGGCTCAAGGACCTTCCGAAGGACAACGAGCTGAGACAGTCGATACCCTTGTCAATCCTTCCCTCCTGACTCCAAGAAGGCCATACCTAGGAAACCTTCCCCACTGCAGCAAGTGTAGCTACCATCATCATGGTATATGTCGGGAACTCTTATGTACTAGGTGCAACATGAAGGGGCATACTGCTCGCGTATGCAGAACTCCGGTGGAGCATATTGCATCAATCACCAATGTGACGACCAATCCAGTCTGTCGTCTATGTGGTGAGATTGGACACTTCAAAAGGGATTGCCCAACTGAAGAAAACAACAAAGACACAGGAGGAGCCTAACTCTACTGCTTAAGGAGAAGCATCAAGGAACCCGAAAGATTTTGGTACGTCTCTCAATCTCAGATAACTAACGCAAAATATTAAAAGGGCTAATTCAAATGTAAATACTTCCCCATTAAGGCGAAAGTCGCAACACTGTTATAAAATTTAAAATTCATCAGGTAAAACGATAATGGCAAAACATATACGCTACGACCATGTATAGTTAAGATGGATAGACCTAGAATGAGTGAATGCTGCCTCATTTCCTGTTCCTCGTTTGGTTGTGGATTTAGGGCGGAGTCGCTCAGTCTACAGTCCTCCCCACCTTAACTATACATGACTAGTATATGTTAGACGATTATAGAAATGCCTCATAAGAATCCATTCATGAAAAAGGTACTCTATTCAGGAACACTTAGGACTCTCTATAGTTCCGCATCGACTCTATCGGTCCAAGTATCCGCGGCAGTGATACACGGGACGAAACCCGAGACGCCTAGAACTTGTGTGCCTGTTCGGCGCATGACTCTATCGATCTTCATTTTATGTCATGTCGAAGTATGCAAATTTCGACGACTCTATTGATCATGGTTTGACGTAGTGCAACCATGTGTACATCCCTAGTGTTGTGTAAAAAGAACTTTCTCCGTAGCCATGTCGGCAAATAAAGGTTCTTCCGAACCTAAAACATAACACAAATGATTAAACCTAATGCGATCCGTCAGTCATCCCTCTTATCTCAAACCTTCCGAAGTACCCAAGAGAAGGGTACCGCGCACTGTTGACCGACCTCTCTTAGTCATATGGAAACTGAAGCGAAAGACACTGCAAGATACTCCAGAAGACAATGACCATCCGAAGCATACTTCATAGATTCCCCAGAAAGACCCTTCGCACCTCGCACATCAGGTTCGTGAACCTAGAGGATAGAACTCATGGGACTGACCACTATAACCAGGTATATGCATAAAGGTGGTATATAGTTGAGATCAAAAAGATATAAGATGTGTGCTTCCTCCCTACTCCCTGTTCCTCGTTGGGTTGTGGGTCTGGGGTGGAGTCGCACAACTGAACATCCTGCCGACCTCAATTATATACGCCCTGCATACACCAAGTATTAGTGGTTAAGCCAAGTATGAGCTCTACCACGAACCTCTTAGTAAAACCCTTCATCCTATTCCATAAAATAGGAGCTGGAGTCAAGAGAACCACTGCGGGTTGAGCTACTATAATGACCACAAATCCGAAATTTGTTGTCATGCCGGTTAAGCTCACATAGTAGCTAACACCCTCAGTTAGTAAAGAGACTAAAGTTCCGGGTGATGAGAAACTATACTCACTCGATTTGACCTAGACCGAGAAAACTCAGAACCTTCGGAAGAGTAGTGCAGTAGATGCTCGCACTACTCAGGCACTTCGTCCACCTGTTACCGACGAGTGGCGCCTAGGACCTACACCCTCTCGCATGGAGGAAATCGTCGTCACCCTGTGGACGATAGACTTCATTCTCCGAAGTGAACACTAGAATACCGAGAGCCACAGGATAACCTTCGTAGCCAAGAATACTTGATCAAAGTGAGAAAGTAGTTGCGTTAAGCCTCATGACCCAGATCTCGAAGAGATTATAGACTTAACACCTACCTTTGTGTTAGTCGAGGGGTTATGCAGGAGCATGTGCTTTCCGCATTAGAATAAACCAAAGTCTTAGAGATTCATTGGACTATTAGGGGTTCCACGAACACTATCTCACGCAGAAATAGTAGAACCACCTCCCGAGATGGTCCAACACTTGTCTGGTGAAACCCTATCTCCCCGAACCTGAGGGTTTCCGTATCTCAAGAATCGTTAGTGCAGGTTCATTTTACACAAGCTTGAGATAGACACTCTACAGCATGCAGAAAACCGTAGTCACACAACCCATTCGATGACCTAGAAAGCCTCTAAAAGCCAATTGACAGGAAAACGCAAAACCAAGGACAACTTGAGCTTCCTAAGAACCAACCTGAAGGACTACACTACCAGTATGAGAGAGAACGTTAGGAACTTCGGAATGGGGATCACGCCAGTGATGATCTTGCCATAGAACTACACTATGTTCTAAGTACTGAAAAGATCTACCCTTCCGAGAGCTTAGGACCATCTGAGAATCCTCACGGAGATTTGGTCCAACCCTCGTCAGACCACTACTACTTTCGGATATTCCACAAGTTTCACACTCGATCGATCCACTCCTTAGACTTGATATGTGCTTACCCGACGTCACTCCTCATATCCCACTCATCCAGATAGAAACCAGTGAGAACCCTAACCTCGTATATACACCAGTCGGAACCCACTAACTACACGAGACGGAATATGCATCCCGTAGGTGAAGGTTTGATGGAATGACTAACACAGACCAGGGTCACTTGGGAATGCGAGGACAAAAAAAATAGGAAGTACCCTCCTGCCTCTACACGGTCATTCATACCTACTTCCTTGCCTAGACCTGAATTTCGGGACAAAATTCCCTCTAACGGGGGGATGATGTGACAACCCAAAGTTATTCCGTTACATTACCCCGTTACCGTTAACGGAATATTCCACTGTATAAAAGTTGCGTTAATTTGAGGTCGTAAAATAAATAAATGTTTTATTTATTTATATCTTATGTCGTTATTCGTCGTAATAAGATAAGTAAAAGCATGTAAATTACATTGCCATATTAAGTTGGAAAAAGTTAAATTTTATTGCGACCACTAAATCGGGTGCGACCAAAAGCCCCGTTTAACGGTAGTATTGGGTAGATTTCCACTGAGCTTCAACTCCAACCCCTATATAAGGGAGAGTAAACTCCATTTCCACCTTTTTACTCTCTCTCTAAACTCTCTCTCTACAACTTTTTTCCCGAGCCAAAAATAGTCCGTTTCGAGCCCCAAACGAGTAGGTAAACTATCCTAACTTGTTATATAGCTTATCTAGCCAACAAATTCGAGTTTAAAACATAAAATAGGGGCAAAATAATGTGTTTATGGCCCAAGAACAATCTTGGACCGTAAACACCATTTAATGGGGGGGGGGGTTAAGCCCCAAGACCCCTCCAAATTGCCCCTAAGGCTTAGATATGACTTTTAGGCTTACTTATTCGGACTTAAAACACCTTGAAATGTGTTTTTGAAGAGTAAACATGAGTTTACTACCCAAGAACATGCTTGGGCCGTAAACTCCTCTTCATGGGGAGTAAACTCATATTTGTGTGTTAAAAATGCCCTTAAACACCCCAATGGCCTTGGATTAAATTCAAGAATCAACCACCAACAAGCTAGGGACCTTAAACTCAATTAAAACAACTCCATAAGGTGTTCACAGCCATAAACCCCTCATGAAAGGGTACATGGGCCGTAAACTCCTATAAAGGGGTTAAATGGTGCCCTAAACTCCCCATTTGACTTGGAAACATGTTTAGGATTTTATCCTCTACCATTTAAGACTTCAAAACAAAAAAAGAATGAGTGTATAGGAGCTTACGGCCGTAATCTCCCTTGCTTAGAGTCGTAAACTCCTCAAATGGTCCATATGATGCCATAAATCCATTCACACATTTTATATTTGGACCTAGGAAAATTCCACAATTGATATGAGACATTTTAGAATCCTAGAACACCCTCACCATGAGTTTACGATCGTAAACTCATGGGGAGTTGTCCTAGGGCCTTAAACACTATGTACAGAGTTTACTCTTGAAGAGTAAACTCCATTCCTAAGTTATTCAAGCCCTTAAATGTTACCCGGGACACCCCCAAACACTTAACCAAAGTGTTTTCCGCTCTTTAAGGTGCGTATACTTATTTAATTAGTATTAAATGTACTAATTGTATGTGAGCATTTGTTATCATATGTTAAATAGGTCACTAAGTGTGTCCAAGTCTTTACTTGACACCGAGCACCCAACCGGCACCTTCGTTGGATCCACTTACACCAGGTGAGTTCATACCCCTGAATGAACATTTTAAATGTTTTTACATGTTTTATAGCGGGGGGATACAAGTTAAACATGCCAATTATCATATCAATCACATGTGATTGATAACCCGCTTGCACAAGGATTTACCACACTGTAAACTGTTTTATCGGGTATGACACTACAAATGGTTTTTCTAAAATGCTTTCACTTGTTCAAATCTTTTACTTATGTTGTTTTATCAATGTTTCATTTAAAACAGATTTAGGAGAGTTTTCCAAAGGTTTTCAAACTTAGTTGATATTTCTACTTAGTTAAACGCTTATACTTGTTTACACTCTTACATAGCGATACGTTTCCACTTCACTTATACCAGATATCACTTCTACTTCACTTATACTCGATACGCTCCTACTTCACTTGTTATCGTTTCTACCTCGTGATACACTTATACCTGTTAGACGCTCTTACTTCACCTGTTGTCGCTTCCACTTCGTGATACACATATATTTGGTACGCTTATACTTCACGATTCGGTTATTCCACACTGTACGCTTATACTTCACGATTCGGTTATTCCACACGATTCGGTTATACATCACAATTTGGTTATACTCTACGATATATTTCCACTTGTTACACACTCAACCGTAGTTAGATGTATGCCTGTGCTTGTATAGATGCATATAAATAATGATTGAAGGACTTAGGAAGGTTTGTCCGCCCTATTTCCTTTTCTTCGTTGAGATGTGGTCTGGTGGGATCGGATGTCCGTCCGAAGGTTGTTTGATTCATTAGTTATATATTATGTATACGAGCATAGCCATATAGGTTTACTCTAGTCAGTTCAGTTATGAGTCTCTACCTCTAGTTCAACACTTATATTGGAAACCCACTACCCACTATTTGGGATGTATCTTCAGGACACGACCTTCTCCGTTGTCTAGTTGGTAACCAGAATCTCCTGTAGGGAGAGCGGACATTGTGTGTATAGATCTATACGAGATTGACACCCCCGCACCTTGAATGTTAGCTACAGTCCACTGCCTACCAAGCCAAGGGATGACAAATGTCACAATTTATAGACGCTTCCAGGGCGTTAGGTACTCTAGTGTCGGTTAGTATGGTTACGAGTATCCCAGGTTACCTTATAATTCATGGCCTTAAGGTAACGGTATCTTACCAGCAATTTACACTGTATGTTGGGAACCCACTCTCAGAGTCACAATGTTTTTAGACCTTGCTAGCTGTATCTTTCATTTGATACTGTCTGGGGTCTGTATTCACTGTTTTTAGACCTTGCTAGCTGTATCTTTCATTTGATACTGTCTGCGGTCTGTATTCACTATTTTTAGACCTTACTAGCCGTACCTTTCATTTGGTACCATATGGGGTCTGTGTCTCCCTTTGTTAGACTGAGCCAGGTGTGTCGTTTGTTTGATACTCTCCTGGAGTCTATGATTCCTTTTGCCTTAGTTAGCAGTCCTCACTGCTGAGGCATATGTTATTTTCCCTGATTCCTCTTGCTTTCTTTAATAATCAAATTTTGTATTTTGATAATGATATCGATTAAGGAAAAACTACTTTTTACCACATAACTCAGACCAGTCTTGGTAGAAGACTGCTTTTTAATTAGAAAATATAGGATTTTCTGGAAAGGACTCTATTTCACTGTACACTTGAAAACTACTACTTATATAAAGTTATTTGTATAAAATGCCACTAAATACTTATGAACTCACCAGCATTTGTAAAAATGTTGATACTCGCTTTTCAAATAACTTGTATTCTCAGGTCAGCATTAGACAGGTACATCCCCGGAGCTTCTGACGAAGACAGTTTAGTACCAAGCTGCACCTATGTTATTTACTTGTATTACTTTTATATATTGTAATGTAAACCATGTAAAACTATTACTATTAATGCAATGTTTTGTTGTACTTTGATGACTATAATGCATGTGTTGTGATACTTGACATAACGTCATCCACCCCAGAAGGTTTCCGCCGTTCCGGTTTTGGGGTGTGACATTGTCCTATCCGGTTCAACTTTTAACCATTTTTCCCCTGGTGTTACTTTGGTGAAATGAACATTTCTTCTTCAAAATGGGGATGACAAATTTATGGTGTTTTGCAGTTGAAAAAACTCAAACACCATGTTTGTCTTCGTTTATCTGGAGTTGTAGGTGTGAAGAATTTTGAGGAATTGAAAATTGCAACATGATTGACAACAAATGCTATTAGACTTTTAATATTTAGGTGCCAAAGTATGTTATTTCTGATAAAAAAGATCTCTTCTGGTTTTCTTACCACAAAAAAATTGTTTTTATATATATTTTTCGCTAGATGTAAGATTTTAAAATTTCATATTCGGTGTTCGATTTAATGCACATCAAGTTAACTGAATAAAGCTTTGTATCAGAAGTATCAAGCGAGTTTTAGAGGTGTCGAAGAAGGCAAAAAATGCTAACTACACTGATATGGTAAGAAATTCTCTCTGATTTATAAGAATATTTCTACTGACAAAAAGAACCAAGAATCCAAAAAATGAACAAAATATAGATGATATTGCAAGACGCTGAAATTATTTTATTACGAGAAGAAGAAATTAAAAAAAATATTTGTTAATCATCATTGTGGTATCAATGAAATTTGGTTCTCAATCTTACAAATTTCAAATAAAAAATAGTTGCTAGGTTGACAGACTTTCAACACAGCTACAACCTGCCCTTTTGATCACTTATAGCCAAAGCCGCAGGCAACATTTTAATAGAATTGTTGCATTCAAGTTGAATGGAATTGCGGGAACTTGCTTTTAGTTTATCATTATTTGTATTAGATAGGTTTGAGTGTTGTTTATTCAACTACAATTAATCTGATTAATCTGTTATTTCTGCATTTAATGTTAGTTACATACAAGAAAGAGCAACCCACTTTCATAACTATGTCTATTGTTTCATCATTCTGTTATAATATTATACTTCAATATTGATTTCACATCATTTCAAACGCCATTCCTATAGATAATAACGTTAATTACCCAATATATCGTAAACGACATCGAAAAAATTGACCATTTAGGTTATACGCCCAAATCAAAAGAACGTGCCCCTACAATGTTGACTGCTATTTTCTTAACCTCACCTTCTTCGATTTCAGCAATAGCCAATATCAGCGAGTTCATCTTCACTACAGCAAATGTCACCTTTTTCAATTTTGTAACTTGTCAATCCTAATGTTCTTGCTTCTGATTTTTCTGAGAAGAGAATGCAATTTGGGATTCATCTTTGATGAAATACGGATTTGAACTTAATCAAAGACATTGGTGAATACAATCTCGCAACCATCAGGGACCCCACGCAATTAGCTCTTTGAATACAAGATTTGCTAGGTCGCCCTAATTAGTGTGAAAAACGTTATGGCCGGAGATTAAGACATTGAAACTAGTCATGAAGTAGACAAAAACTCTTGAGGCCTAGACATTCCTTGAGGGAAATGTTGGTGATGTAATCCTTGTAAGCACATATTTCCTTTTGAAACCGACAAGAAAAATAAGGACTAAGACATCCTCGTCTCTTTTCTGTACAATTACACCTTGACAGTGGCTTGTCTAGACCTGTGGCTTTGACTTTTCCCTTAAATTTTCTTTCTACGTTCGTGTAACAAAAACTGATTCACGACGTTCAATCACTTTTCTCTGGAAAGATCGTTAGTGTTTGTAGAAATTTATTTGAAAACAGTGTCCAATCAGAGAAACTTATAAGGAAGGATCGTTAGTGTTTGTAGAATTTTATTTGAATCCATATGATAACTAGCCTTTGCTGTGACATAACCTCTGCCACCATGTACCTTTTCGAGAGACACCATCCAACAACTAGTGTATCAACATTAATCTTTTCTTCTGTCTTCTCGACCCCAAGAATATCACCAAGCTTTAAACAAGCAAGTTCCCAAAACCGTTGGCATAACATATTCATACTCTTTTTTCATGAACTCCTCTAATAAGGTTTGGACATTTTCTTGAAATAATAGCCATATTAGAAGTTGGATCCTTTAATGACATTATTAGTTCCACTTGCTTAGTAAACATAATTCTCCCATCCAATGAATAAAGAATTTTCTTTCATACTTCTGACCGTTATACCCATGTATGCTTTGTCGTTGTCTCTTTCTTGAGTTGAGATTCCAAGCTCTTGTTTATAAGAGATGTCCTCGGGACACAAAAAAATACTCGTGACATACAAGGGATCTCTATCTTGCTACAAACCTTGAGACAATTAAATAAAGAGAAATACTCTTATCGTACATCTATGACCTCAGTCCTAACAGACCAGGGTAAGACCAACTTTGCTCTGAGTAAAATGCCCATGCACGTGATATACACTTGCATGCCATCTGTTTCGTTTGACTTCCGAGCATCTTTCCCAAAATGCCCTTGACAGCTTCATTCTGGATGCATCACGTGAAGAAAGATAGAGTCCAGTAAGCTAGGCATGTAGGCTTTGACCTTTTCTATTTGCTCTCTCTTGATAGAGACCCTTTCAAAATACTAGTTACAATAGAAACTACCATTGAGGCACTTTTCTTTTCCTTGTCTCTTTCTTTTTGTTGCTATCAGAGAGACGTTTTAGAGATAATATCGAATCATACTAGTATACAATAGCAAACCCAATACAAAATAAGTTGTCAGATCTTCTAGAAAGCATTATAGGACAACTTCCAAAGAAAACTTTTAGAGATAAAACACTTTCATGATTTTGATGAGAGAGAGAGAGAGAGAGAGAGAGAGAGAGAGAGAGAGAGAGAGAGAGAGAGAGAGAGAGAGAGAGAGAGAGAGAGAGAGAGAGAGAGAGAGAGCTAAATATGAATTTGAAAATATCGTAGTCTCTGTTATTGCTTCAGATTTAACAAAAACACTTGGGAACCCATTTGAGATTAATGAGTTTTGGAACATACTTCACTTTTGAATTGATCAAACTTATCAGTGTGAATTGATTTGTAAGCGTGTGAAGTCCTGACTGTGCGAGACTTCTTGGTAGCGTGAGCTGAAGTCATTCCAGTGTAAGGTGAAACTAAGGTAGTATGAGTACCTTGTGGTTTCTCAGCGTGTAGCTTATTAGTGTGAGGCTTGTCAATGCAATGAATGTTATCATGTTCATCTGGATGAAAACAAGAGTTTCTTTATGATGAACATTCTTCAGGTGGGAAAATGACTTAAAAGTCCAACGGAGTTTCCAAACCATTAAAAAAACCTCAATCATGTTTTATTTGTTCATAAAAACGCAACGAACTTAACATTTTGTCTAAAAAATCCAACAATGTTCCAAACCGTTCAAAAAATCTCAATTTTGTTTTGTTTAAGTTTGTTGGGTTTTTTTGAATAGTCAAAACATGATTGGAGTTTTTTAAACGTTTTAGAAACTTTGTTGGTCTAACAAGTCATTTTCCTGATACGGTAATAAGCCATGTCATATGTTTCTCTTATTTGACTTTCAGGAAAGTGTAACTTAGTTGGACTTTTTAGATAAAATGTTAAATTTGTTGGGTTTTTTTGAACATACAAAACATGATTGAGGTTTTTTGAACGGTTTGGAAACTTCGTTGGGCTCATAAGTCATTTACCCTTCTTCAGGTACATCATATGTTTGAGCATTTAATGAAAAGTTTTTCTTCTTCACATCTTTTTCTTTGATCTTCTCTTTTACATGTAGCATCAGTTTCTCCCTTTCAACAAGTTTCTTCTTCAACTCATCTATATCATCTTATTTCTTATTGATGATTTTGACTTTCAAATCAAGTTCAACCATGAAGAAGATAAATATAGGTGCCTTTGGATCATATATCAGAAAACAAGATAAAAGGACATGCATTAACCACTCTTTTATATTTAAAACTGTTCTTGTTTTCTTCATCAAAAACATTTGTATCTTTTTTGGTCATTCCACTTATAAATTATTCTCACATCTATGAGACATTATAAGGACCACACGTACCTGAAACAGCTAGATAATACGAAAGATTAGGAAACGGAAACATACCATACTCTATTTTCTTTGATTCTGTAGTTTTTTTCATATCTGGATGATAGTATAAGATATTTTCTTCTTATTGTTCTGATTTTCGAGTTTCTGAATAGAGAATGAACTTCTGAATATTCAACCGATCCTAGAATGAATGTTCTTAACCGCTATGATACCATTTGATAGTCTCAAACCCTTTCTAGATTCATAGATCAGATACAAACAACAAAGAACAATAAAAGAGCAAAAGACAACCAAAAATATATATTTCACTAAGCAAGAGGGTTATCACTAAGAGAAAGAGGTGTACATAGCTAATGGCACAAAGACCTAATTAGGGTTTTACCCTAATACACAATTATATACTAATTTATTTTAGTGAATCTGTTAAATCACCAGTTGGGGCTAGCCCACTTGGCTAATATGGAGGTTCCTAACCTAATAACTAATTAGGAGGTTGGGTTCAATCCCAGACAGATGAGATAATTTAATTTTTCGTCGTTTAAAAAAAAGAATCCCTTCAATCAACGGATTGTATCTAATATAAATATAAACTAATGTGGCATATAAGGAATGGATAAGATCACATCTTCTCTAGATTCAGATATCAACACCAACACATTAGACACTGATCAGAGCATCAACATCAGCGTCAGGGCGACACGTTGATCAAATTCAACTTTAACATCAACATCAGGAAGTTATTGATCAACTTTAACTTTAGCATCAGGTTCAGGGAGTCATCCACCGATCAACTTCAACTTTGATGGCTACACTGCTCCAAAGTGTAAACATGTTACTTGAATACAATTAATAGAAGCATTAATTACAATTTATGTAAAACATTTACTTAATACGTGACCTTTGGGTTGCTTTACGATCCATCTTTAATTAAAATGAAGTGTAAAATATTTAAGATGTTTTGAAGAAGAAAATAAACATATTGATATGTTCATTTATCTTTTTTCTTTATATATATATATATATATATATATATATATATATATATATATATATACATATATATATATATATATATATAGACACACACACACACACACTTATCTCTAGTATATCTGTCTATATCATATCATATCATTGATGGGTTTTGGTCATAAGAACATCCTATGTGCTCATACAAACCCTAATGCTTGGATCTAGGTTTCTCTATTGTACATGTAATTTATCGAAGACTATAAATCCTATATCTAGCATATGATAATCAATATAACATATAATTAGGGTTTAGATCATACCTTGATTGTTATGTAGCAATAACAATCTTAAATCTTTCTTGTATTGACTTTAGAAAGCTTAGAGTCACAAATATCACTCCTCTAATGGTTCACAAACACCAAGAGCAAAAGGATGAAGAAGAGAAGAGAAGGAGGCTGCCCAAAACGTGTGGAAACCCTAGAAGGAAGCTTGTCCATGTTTTTGGGGCATAAGGGCTCTATATATAGTGAGGCTATTAGGGTTATCTAACAAGGAAACCCTAATTTGGATGCTTAAGCCCTAAGCAACCCATGGACTCCTTTATAATGGGTTTCCCCATAGAATTCGTCCAACCTTATAATATAAGGCAATCCATAGCCCAATTGCACATATCTTATAATTACAATTCTAGTCCCTTAAGTTTAATTAATCTCTTTTTGTCACAAACTTAATTCTTATTAATTCTTGACTAATATAATTTAAACAATATGATTTCTCCTTTAATATATTATTCTCATAATATATTAATAAATCATATTTAATCCTTTCTCTCCATAATTCATCCTATCAAGTTGCTTTGGTGAAGGCAACCCAAAAGGACCATGCACCATCGGGTCACGTACATACCAAAATAGTTATGGACTTAGACACTAATCCAACAGTCTCCCACTTGGATAACCCTAATAACTATTATGCGTATGACTTCAGATCCTGATCTGCAATCGTAGCTTTCCAAAGCCGCTGTCAACTCTGATCCTATCAGATACGCGTGTCCTTTGGATAAGGGATCATATATTCCTCCATTCTAGATATCGTAAGACATGATTTCTAATCATTCTCTCTATACTATTTCTCGTCTTCCGATTTATGACGACTGATTAATTGAACAAATCAAATTAGCCCTAGCCCGACCGAGCATTTACGTTTTTCATCACTAAATCATCGAGGGGCCCAAAGATACCGCTTTTATCCTACTTTGGATAAAAGGAACGGATAAACTTTGATTCAATGCTCGCTTGCACTCACTCACCGAATCACACACAACAATATGTTTTATGACACCAAGTTACTGGTGCGTTTACGTATTATCAATGTGCAACCGATTTGCAAGATACAACTCACACATCTCGGTTTCAAGAATATAAGATGTTATCGTCTCACCAAACACTCGTGATACAATTCATGCAGTGATCCAAGTGAGTGCGGGTTTAATCCAATGCTCAAATCATATTCATAAACACTCATGAACATTGCAGCAAACATTTGCTTATGTCTAATACTCTTTAGACAATCCACACACCAATTCACAGCAGTCTTTATTCATACCTACTTCTAACATATGAACGACTATGGCCCGTTCGAATAATTTAACTGTTCTAAACCAATTAAATTATTCAGGAAGTCAAAACATGCAAAGTGAAACACAAGAATAATACTAATCCCATATGGCCTCAAACCTTTGAGCATAAATAAAACACCTTTTATTTATCACCATATCGATTACTCATTATTTGTTGTTTCGGGTAATGAACTTCTTTCTTGAATTATTACTACACTTGTCCCATGCTCTTAGCATGCACACAATGTTTACCTATGGTTTTTACTTTATGAAATAGATTAAATGAACACATTTCCAATCATACTCATTTCACAACTCCCAATCCTTTTCACAAGTGAAAGAATATCAAATTCTTGCCACTTATGGAATATGGTAGATTCTAACATTTTATGCAATGATCATTTTGTAATGTTACTGCACTAAAGTTACAATGACTATTGCCAATGAAATTACAAAGTCCTCTATCGGAGATTGTTACAATACAATTCCTTAGATATGATGTCTCTCACTCAAAGTACATTCCTTTGAACATCTTTTTGCATAAAAGTTTCTAATCTAGACATGGATTTTCAATATTCAATTCCCAATATGGACACGTTTCCATATTTTTCCATATGACAACTCATTCTTAATAGAATCTTTTCTATTCATAATAATGTCGATATGGTCCATCCAATACTATACTTCCAACTACTCACAAGCGACCAATCCTCGACGAACTTTGGATTGTCCTTTGATAGTTGTTTAATTATATTAGTCAAAACCGATTCTTGTTCTTTTTCCTCTAAATGCGCTAGACATTTGGAAAATTTTAGAATGGTCAAATATTATAGCATTTGGTATCGATCCTAAACCCGAAGCGTATGGGACACGATGCATAATGTCTTACATAAAGATTTGACATTTTATCAATCTTCTGCCATAATATTTTATGTGCTACGTTCTCAAAATTCGAACTATGAAGAGGAATGTCGTAATCATAATCGAAATTTGTGAACACACTATGTTTCCTTGACTAAATTTATTAACATTCCACAACCTAAGCCTTTAAGTTTTGAAATGAAGCATAATATTCTCTCCCTTAATTATAGCAAAACAACTATTCAACCTCTACAACTTTGCAACGTATGACTCTTGATTTCTATAATTAATATTGCTAACTTGCAATACTTTCCTTAATAATCATACAATCATAACATTTATGCTCCCACTATCATGATGATTATTATAAACATAACACTTATGCTCCCACTAGCTTTGACATGTATTCTGAAACAGCTTAACTTTCAGAAAAACAATACTTATTGAATTTCTTAAGTTCATGTTTCTAATACTTAATGTTTTGATAATCCTTTATCTAAGCTTACACACCTTTCCCTTGGATAGCTCATATGTGTGTCTAAACAATTCAGACTAATTGCCAAATCTCACAATTCGAATCGTGGAAAGGGATACCGTAACCATAATCGAATTCGAGAATACAATTTTTCACAATCACTATCTTTTTAAAATCTTTCTTAGTGAAAGCATGTCCTCACAGTCATTTTCATGAAGGAGGGAATCTTATGACACTTAGATTTTAATGGTGTATGTGTTCCTATCCATGTGAATTTGTCAAAACCAAATTTTACGACAAATTCAAACTCATATGGACCGAACTTTCTTAATCTTGACTTCTTGCCTTATGGTAACACAACTGCCCACCATGTCTTCCAAGTAGTTAAGCAGCTCACCCTTTCCTGTTAATGTACTTTCCATTGATCAAGGTGCCTGCCTTTTATGCGTTCAAATGAGAACTCATAGAACTCACATGCATAATTAATTCAATTGCAATGGCACAGAAACAAAATAGTGTCAACACGATAGGTTGTAAACCTCAACTCGTGTGCTAGTGATGATCGATAAGGTTTATTTTGATTAAGACTCCCACTGACTCCTTGACATATAAGATTCTCTTGTCAATAAACATTTCTTGACAAACAAATATTCAAGAGTTAGTGTAGTTTTTATCAAAACACTTCATAAATTGGTCCTAGTTGGTCTTTGTCTTATCCAAGACATCATAATTTTCCACATTTGATGAATGCTATAAACCTTTTTAATACTTTTCACTCAATGTCACAGTTTTAACTCTAAGACTTGTTTTGGAATGAAGTATGATTTAACCATTTCTTCAATTCTTGACTCCTCTTCTTAGACATACAATTATACTAAGACTCACTTAGAGGATCAATTGAGATATGGTTCTTAATCATTAAGACCTATCATAAAGCATAAAAGGTACTCTCCCTTCTTCTTAGAATGGAGAAACTTTTATCTTTCTGCCTACTTGATTCTTCTTATTCATTCTGCTATTGATTCAAACTTTTTCAATCAATTCAGAATTACACTTAATCTTATAAGTATAATCATATTTACTAAACCTTTAGTAAATCATGACGAATATCTTTGTTATTCTTGTGGTGGACTTGATCAGCACACAACTTTGTGTATTCGATCTCTTAGTCCTTCACTTGACACTTTGTCAATGAATTAGTCTAATTTCCAAATATGAAATTTCTCATTCATCATGCAACCAAGTTGCATGATTCCAAGTTTCTTTTCAAATTGAAACTTGGGCGATGAGAAACTTTCCATATTCGGTAAATTTTCGACATTTCCACAAATAACATAACTAAGAATCAAATCCATTATTGCTAATAATAGAAACATTCTAACATCAATTTTTTATACACGTCATTTCAAGGATAAATAATATAAAATCAAAATTTATTTTATTGCGGAAAAAAATTTGTCCTTATAATGCAATTCATTGAAAAACTTTGCTAATACATTTTTCTTAGCAATCTAATTATAACTCTAAGTAGCGGCTCGAGAATCTAATCATCAAGTAATGCGATCGAAATCCATTTCTTCACGGTTAGATTCTGCTCAGTTCTTCCCTTAAGCTTCCTCTCTTTTCTTCGATCCTACAAAACATCAATTGTAATCTTATCACATTATGTATTAAGAATCTAGAATAGGAGCTTAAAAGAGTTAGTCAATGGATTTTACCTAAAGCAGAGCCATACGTTTTGACTCTCCCATCTCTTAGATCTCTTAGGTAAATAGGGCAGCTTCGTCTCTAATGCCCCTTCTCTTGGCAATAAAAGCAAATTGACTCTTTTGGAACAGGACATGGAACTACTTCAGACATTGCCTTTCTCTTATGATCAAAATCTTCGATCATGGCATGTCTTTCGTTGCCATTGCCTATATCCATAGAGGTCTAGAAGGCAGATTCACCAATCAACTTGTTTTTCCATTGCGCCAAACCATTGCTGATTCAACAGCAATAAGCATATAAGTGAGATCTGTAAGGGTCACGTCGTGGTTCATCATATAGTACTCTCTTACGAACTTACTATACGAGTTAGGAAGTGACTGAAGAACCCCGTCAACAGTCATCTCCTCACAGACAACGGATCCCAACATTCTTAAGTAATCAATGTGTGACTTCATCCCTAGGACGTGTGCACACACCGACTTTCCTTCTTTATGTTTACTTGCCAAAAGGTCTTAAGTGAGCTTGAACCTTTTAATCCTTCGAACTTGTGGGTTAGGGAGAATAATTGGAGGAGGTGGAGGAGGTGAAGTATGATCTCTTGTTCCTCGATCGAATCGTGGAATATCATCTTCATGTGGAATGCTTGTTCCACGGGATTTGGGAAGACCATAGTTGTCGTACTTTGACATCTACAAAACGGAAGAAAACGAATTCAAGTTAGTTGATTGATTGAGTCCTTAGTAAATCACCCAAATGAGATACTAAGGCTAGGACCCAACACAATACGCTACAACCTAGAAAAGGGATGTCATAATCTAGTTGCAGAATATTTGAAGGTAAGTGAATGACGATTCACTAATTTCCACCATTAAAAACGAAAAAGAAATTTAAGTTTTAAATCTATGAAAACGCCAAGATCATTTGAGATTCATTGAACTTTTCAATGGCATGTTTAAATCTCGATATGCCCCTCTAGTTTGTGACTGGGATGCCGAGGATCACAAAGCGGGTGTGAATAACCATGCAAACTTACATGGTGCCCTCACATGTTACAATCACCTATTCGATGTGCCGGAAAACCACACACGCTTCACCGAACTATGACAAACATTGAGTCACCCTTTGCTACCTTTGCTTAGAACCATTTAGTGTGTTGGTTAACCACACACGCTCCACTAACGTTTTTTGCAAGGGCACAAAGTGTAATTTCATGGAATTGCATCAATTCACTTTTGCCTAAGTAACTAAGATTGGGAATTTGTAAAACATTTAGTTACTTTTTGTACTTCATTATACTTATAATGGAAGGTTTTGTCCTATCCTACCCATTCGGCTAACGACCCTCCACTAGTCAAGAGTGCGGTGGGTAAGAGTGGATACCCATCCAATCGCCATTTTATAGGCAATTTCCTTAAACACCCCTTATAGACCAGCTTCGTGAATGAGGCCTACTAACGGTAAGACTGACTTTACTCATATATATATATATATATATATATATATATATATATATATATATATATATATATATATATATATAATGTTAGACTTTTAATGTTATATAGTATAGGGTGTATTTTACACTTTTAAAATAGTAGGAGGTCAAATTTAACAATTATAATTTTAATTCAATTAAATTGTAAACCTAAACTTTTATGGATTTATTAAACCTCTTTTAATTATACACCTTAATTAATTAATAAAACCATAAGGGTGTGATTTGAACTTTTCAAAACAATATTAGGGTTTTAGAATTTAACATTCCTAAATTAAACCATTAATCAACTTTTAAATTCCAAAACTTGAGGGCAAGTTTTGAAACATTTCAAAACATTTAGGTTTAGAATTTAAATATACATCAAAATTAAACTTTTAATCAAATTTAAAATCCAAAACTTGAAGGCAAGTTTTGAAACCTTTGTCAAAGCATTAGGGTTTCGACTATTTAAATTTCAAAACTAAACTTTTGAGTTTAAATTTAAACTATAAAACCTAAAGGGAAAAAATTGAAACTTTTCATAACACAAGGATCAAATAACAAATAATATAAATTAAACAATTAATTTCATCACTATCTATATTTGATTTAATTTCTTACAAAATAAGTTACCTAATTAATACAAATAATCCAATCTTTATCATATAAGGAAGTTATTATCTAATCAATTGGTAATTATCTTTTGTTTAATCAAGGATATACTCAAAAATATGAATAAAATCGGATTTTAATGATCTAAAACAGATAAGGCAAGTATCCATGAGAAAAACAACAAGAAATCCCGAAATCCCCTCTTTCTGACGCTCGAACTCGCCGAGTTCATCAGGCAGTTTCACAAAAATCGAATTTTTCAACTTGAACAAACATACAAGGCATCAATACAATAGAAACCAATCAAGGCTCTGATAGCACTGATGGGTTTTGGTCATAAGAACATCCTATGTGCTCATACAAACCCTAATGCTTGGATCTAGGTTTCTCTATTGTACATGCAATTTATCGAAGACTATAAACCCTAGATCTAGCATATGATAATCAATATAATATATAATTAGGGTTTAGATCATACCTTGATTGTTATGTAGCAATAACAATCTCAAATCCTTCTTGTATTGACTTTAGAAAGCTTAGAGTCACAAATGTCACTCCTCTAATGGTTCACAAACACCAAGAGCAAGAGGATGAAGAAGAGAAGAGAAGGAGGCTGCCCAAAACGTGTGGAAACCCTAGAAGGAAGCTTGTCCACGTTTTTGGGGCATAAGGGCTCTATATATAGTGAGGCTATTAGGGTTATCTAACAAGGAAACCCTAATTTGGATGCTTAAGCCCTAAGCAACACATGGACTCCTTTCCTTAAAGGCCTTGGACGATTTATAATGGGTTTCCCCATAGAATTCATCCAACCTTATAATATAAGGCAATCGATAGCCCAATTGCAATTATCTTATAATTACAATTCTAGTCCCTTAAGTTTAATTAATCTCTTTTAGTCACAAACTTAATTCTCATTAATTCTTGACTAATATTAATTAAACAATATGATTTCTCCTTTAATATATTATTCTCATAATATATTAATAAATCCTATTTAATCATTTCTCTCCATAATTCATCCTATCAAGTTGCTTTGGTGAAGACAACCCAAAAGGACCATGCACCATCGGGTCAAGTACATACCAAAATAGTTATGGACTTAGACACTAATCGAACAATCATATTATACTATAAATTAAGCATTTTTTTCTTTCACCACATCAATTTCAAACTCTCAGCTCTTCATATTTCCATATAATTTATATAATTTATTAACTTAAATATGTTGGTAGTTATAAACATTATCATAAATGAAACACTTATTGAATTATCAATACGATATACTAAATATGTTGACTTCAATATAGTGTTAAATACACAACCTAATTGAATATATTAAATAAACTGAAAAATATAATGTAAAATTAAAACCTAAACTAAAATATTAAATAAAGTTTTAAAGATTCAACGTATATTTTTAAAAATAGTTAAAAGGAAAATATTAAATTCGATAAATATAAAAATCTTAAATCTAAAAGTCGAATTAACTAAAAGATGTCCAAAACCTATTTTTTTAAAAATAACATAAAATTATAAATTAAATTATGTTACATTGCAAACAGTGGTTGATAATTTCAATAATCCTAGAAATATTTTTTCTTTTACCACATCATTTTAAGTCTCCTAACTCTTCATATTTCCACATAATATATTTAATTTATTAACTTAAATATGTTGTAAATTATGAACATTATGATAAATTGAAGATTTCTTGCATTATCATAATGGTATACTAAATTTGTTGACTTCAATATACTGTTAAATGCGTAACCTAAATTAATATATCAAACAAACATAAAAATATAGTGTAAAGTTTTAGAACTAAAGTAATAAAAATCCAACATATGTTTTTTAAAATAGTTGAAAGGAAATTACTAAATACGATAAATATAATAACTAAAATTCAATTAAGTTGTTTTTAAATTAATTGATAATAATAATAATAGTTAAAAATAACATGAAATTATAAAATAAATTATGTTACATTACAAACAGTGGTTGATAATTTAAATAATATTCATGATGAAATCATCATAAAAAAAATATAAAATTTAATAAATTATAACAATAGTTAATTTATTAAACTTTGTTTCTCGGCCAGCAACTAGGTCAATTGTCTAGTTTTCGGTCAAACTTTGTCTACGGTCAACGATCTCGGTCAAACATGGTTTTCAGTTCAACGATCTCGGTCAACATTTTTGGTCAACGGGATTTTGGTCAATGATTTTGACATTCAACTTTTCGGTTAAACCTAGTTGTTTTCGGTTAATCATATATACTTTTCGGTTTACAATGGACTCATACAACATTTCTCTTTTTACAATACAAAGTGATCTTCATTTAGTGATGGGGATAGCAACTCGAATTCCCTGGCTGCTGACTGCTGATGGATTTCCTAAATGGAAATTCAGATTTGAGAAGTATGTTAAGATGAAGGATGACAAAGTGTGGAGAAGCTTCCAGAGAGGTCCACTCACGATCATAACCACCTTCGATGATGAATCTAAAATTGTGGTTGACAAGCCAATTGAAGGTTACACCAATGAGGACTTCGACAAAACTAAAGATGATGAGAAAGCACTTGTGACATGTCACACCCCCAAACCAGAACGACGGAAACGTTTGGGGGCGGAGGACGTCATATGTAGTATCACAACATCTTAGTAATCATAGTAATAAACAACCATTGTATTAATATTAAAGGGTTTACAAAGTAGTGATTCACAAAAGATTGAATCCAAAAGTAAATAACAAAACAATACATGAAGCTACTATACTTCATCTTCTGAATCCCAACGCGCGTACCTGTCTACTAGTTTCCTGAGAATACAAGTTATTTTGAAAGAGTAGATCAACATTAGGTTGGTGAGTTCATAAGTATTTAAGTGATGTTAAAGTATGTTGTAAGTTCTTTTAGAAAAGCTCATTTGTTCCTCCATAAAATCCTATATTTCCTGATATGATGAATGAAAGTAAAATGACTTTACAATTCCTTCTATGAGTACTAAATAGATACAAATTATCTACAATCCAGATCAAACAGACAATCGGTTGTGTGAATCAGCCCTAAGCTCACAACCAAACAAGGAACAGGGAATGAGGTGGAAAGCACATATCCCATTGTTTGCTAGATCTTCATTGTATACAACATTGGCGTATTCATTTCGTACTTACAGAGCTAACTGTAATAGTTCTTTTATATTTGATGAAAACATTCTTTAAGAAAATCATATATTTCATTTAGTAAAAATGGTAACCATAATAGTTCCTTCTATAATCACTTAGTTTATACAAGCTATATACAATCTAATATCGAACGAATAGTTAGTTGTGTGAAACTGCCCTAAGCCCACAACCAAACAAGGAATAGGAAGTAAGGCGGAAAGCACACATCTAACTACCTATCGGATATTAACTATATATAACCCTGATATATAAACTAATGTATTATAGAATTAACCACTGAAGGTCCTTTAAGTTAAACTGGTTTAATAAAATGGATTAAACCCTTTTTCTGATAAGTTTCTAGTTTATCCTACTAAATGTTCTATCTGAAAAGTATGTTTTTGTTTTAGAAAACGGTGTATTGAATTGTATACTATGAACTGACCCATACCTAGTACTCCTTATGATTACTTGGTGTATACAGAATATATATACAACTAAGATCGAATAGATAGTAGACTGGGTGAATCTGCTCTAAGCCCACAACCAAACAAGGAACATGAAATGAAGCAGAAAGCACACATTTCACTGTCTATCAGACCCGATTAATATATATCCCTGATATATTACCGAGGAATCATAAATTTAGCATTATAGGCCCCCTTCTACCTGAGTGTACTAAGACTCGACTGTACTGTTTGTCTTTTGTAAGTTTTTCCCAAATTTAAGACTATCTTTACTAGAAAATAGTTTGCATTACCTTTTATGTGAGAAGATCACTATATGAATGTAATAGGAAAATGAATGTATTCAGTAATATTGTATAATTAATTACTGAAGAACTTACTACCTTAAAACCAGTTTGTCAATTAAGGTTAAAATGTAAGATGGCTATAACCATGCTTGATTGACTATAACAAGACACGACGTTCCAAAGACATCGAAATGGTATGACATTTGTCACCCGTAGGCCTGCAGGTCCCACTGTAGCTAGCAGCAAGGTGTAGGATGCTCAATCCCGTATAGATCTATACACAAACTCATGCTCTCCCTCTAGGAGACTCTGGTTACAAAACACGACCTAACAAGTATATTGCTAAGTCGTGAAGTAGTGGTTTCACATTATTGTAATCTTGTTCTTGTTATCGTATGTTCCTTCTGTTCTTGTTATTGTATGTTCCTCCCTGTTTCTCTTTATAGTATGATCTTTCTATTTTCGTTATAGTATGTTTTGAACCCCTAAACTATACCTATTATAGTTTACTAGTATGTTTGCTTTGAACTGTCTTTGATTTGTAGAAAAGACTCGATTATCTACTGAGTTATGCTCGTACATTAAAAACGAAGTTTTATAAACAGTAAAGTAACATAACATAAAAAGAGTTTTTGAAATGACTTTGATCACTTATAAAAGCATAAGAAATCCTTTAATGTGATGATTATCACAGATAAACATTTACACAATATCATTGTGTTCAACTTGTATCCCTCCCCCCCTTAAAAGCATTTTTAAACATTTAAAAGACTGATTATAGGGGTATGAACTCACCTTATGCGGGTGATTAAAATGAAAATTCGCATAAGGATGAGAAGTTCCACGAATGAAGTCCTGAGACACAACGAGTCCTAAATGACATATATTGATACATATATGCATGAAATTAGCAAATCTAACTACAAAGGTGATTGGGAAACAACCTAGGATGCAAAGATAACTCACCAAAGTAGTGCTGGAACAAGATAGGTGGTTGATTAGATGTTCACGGCCCAAAGGAAGGATGGTTCACGGCCCAAATGGATGAATGGTTCATGGCCCAATGGTTCACGACCCAACTTGATGAGTGGTTCACGGCCCACTTGGTGTTCACGGCCCAATCTTGAAGGGTTCACAGCCCAAATGTGAAGAACACTTGAAGATCTTTGTGTTTTCGCTAGTGCTTGAAGATCCTAGCAAGCTTCTATGGAGTATCTAAGGAAAGGGGTGTTTTAAAAGTGAATGATTGGAGTGTTTGTGGATGATACTTGAGAGAGAAAGGGGTGTTTGTGGCCAAGGGTTGAAAAGTGAGGAATAAATGGAAGAAAGATACATATATATGGGAGGGGTTCACGGCCACCCTTGGGTACACGGCCGTGAACACTCTTTGATGGGTTTTTCAGATCTATTTCATTCCTCTAATCCTACGCCAACACTTCTCAGCATCCAATCCAAAGGTGTACTGAGCTTAGAACTCATTAAAATGACCCTTAACAAGGCTAAAAGGTAATAGAAATAAGCCTCAGATTTTGGTTTATTGGGTTGACTTTACATGATAAAAATTTTCGGGTTGTCACATGACATCCCCATTTTCATGGAAAGAAAAGACCGATTTTGTTTATGCTTTATAACAAAATCAGGGTAACTTTTTAAAGAAAATGTTGCGGAATTCGTTCCCAAAAATATAGATAAGTATTTATCAACGCATTTCTGAAGAAATGTATTTTCATTACATTATTAAACTCGTGATGTCATCGTCAATACAAATCTAAAGTTTAAACCAAAAGCAACATAGGGCTTACAACATTTCTATTTATTTCTACTGGCCTATAATACATAATTTCTCATCAAATCATCCAACTATGCTCTTGTGTCACTACTTGTGAAACAAAAAAACTGAGTGAGTCAAACTGGGAGCCTGGTGAGCATATAGGGTTTTCAACCCACAATAAATAAGTTTATTATTTTCAACAATCATTCAACCCGATTACCTGTTCCCGTTATCCTCACTTTACATCCTTAAAGCATCTATTATAAGGGACCTATCCTAAGGAATTTCATCGGGATGTACACTACTGCTAAGGGGATTCCTTAGCCATATACGTCCGTAAGGCAACCTAGAGGGGGATGGAGTACACCGGTGAACACATCGTTCACAACCACCTACAGGTTGCGAGCCTGCTAGCGTTCCACTGGACTTCCTAGAAAAGTCAGTGGTCGTGATCAATACTTCGCTAGATGACTGGATCATCGTCAACACCGAGGCCTCTCATCATTTCATTTCATTACACACCAACTATTTCATCTACCCATGTTTTACCTAACATATTTGAAGATATAAAACATATACACAGTTCAGATCTGAAAAACGAGGTTTAAATCTATCATACAACATAGATCTCAAAGTATTATATATATATATATATATATATATATATATATATATATATAGATATATATATACATATATATATATATATATATATATATATATATATATATATATATATAGTTTAGATCTAAAAAGAAAAGTCTAGATCTGTGTTGAGAGAAAAACTTGAGACACACTTGAACAAACGTTAGAACAAGTATAATTGCGGAATAGTTAGTATCAAAGGATCTAAAAGCTCAACAATAATAATAATAAGTTAGAGTTAGATAATAGATAGTTAGCTGCGGAAATGTAAGGAAATATAATGACAACAGGTATTATATTGAGTATACATGTAAGTTGATTCTTAACAAGGAATGGATTCAAACCAAGTTAGTAAATGAGATTAAGCTTAGTGATTATGTCAATAATGACTTGCTCCGAAGAGAGATGATGTTCAGTTATTATATAGTGAGTTTGAAGAGTAAGAAAGAGATGAGAGTAATAACAAAAGATATGAGATTTAAGATGCGAAGTGTTATAAGATATATTGATTTGAGAAAGTTTGAGTTCTATATGTAGAGACTCAAAGGTTACACTTGTTCATCTATCTATATGTAGCCATGCAAGGCATACTGGATAAGAGAGAGTATTTTAAGAAAAGCAGATAAAAAGCTAAACTAAGAAAACTTGATAGTGAACTGCTGATGATGATAACTTCGGATGAGGTTGCTGAACTAACTTGATTGCGGATCTTTAAGGGGTTGCGGTAGGTTAAGTTTAAGAGGGTCACTTTTATGATTCAACAATTTCCCCTAAGTGACCTCTTCAAATTTTTCTTCAGTTATCAACTTTTATGAACTTGATTAGAATCCACAAAAAATTTCTTATATTTTCTAACCAGGTGATCCTTCTTAAAATTTCGAACCTGACTTCATCAATTGTGTGTTTGGACTTTTGAATCGCGGTTCGACAAACTTCAATTTGCTTCCTTGTGAGACGATTTATGGGAATCATTAGGATGAAATATTTGGTTTCAATGAGTTTACTTTTGAAAATGACTTCAAAATCTGGAAAGTTTGTTGCACCCAGAGATCTCTATTGATATCCATCAGTCAACATTGGTGTGGGATGTAGTGGTGGTAGATCGAACTTTTTGGCCATGATAGGGTGAATGTTTGCTCAATCTTTGCGAAGTCACAGACGTTTTCCCTTAGGAATGTGCTTGCCCTTTCAAACGCTATCTTCATCTTTGGATACTTTTCTGATTTGTTTTGGAACACCTTTGCTATCAGGAAGACTTCTCTTGGATTCATACATGGGAAGTCAGCTTGGGTGCGGACGTAGTCCTGATTCCTTCTTGTGAGAGTATACTAGATGAAGTCAGCTTTCATGAATTTCCAGGGTTTGAAGTTCTTGATTGCGGATGGTCTATCGTTAGACCATATTTTCTCTATTGAGGAAGCATTTTTAGCATGAATCGATTAAGTCTTTCAAATTCCATAGGCAGTCTCTTGTGATCAGGTAGGCTTCGGTCAAACTGCTCAAATACAGTGAAGTATTTAGCATTAGAGGATATTGGAACATCCCAGTAACCATCAGATGGGGGTTTAACAAAGGTGAGGTAGGGTTTGTAGTCATCATCCAACAATCTGCGGTGAGGATTGATCCATGAAATGACTAAGGATTCATCCATGGTGATGTCGAATCCGTTTTCTCTCCAGATAAGCTGAGCAAATTTGGCTGCTTTCCAGTCTGCTTTCTTCTGTTTCGTTGCGGGAGATTCATTGGAATGTTCGGATGACATGTTGGATGCTAAATTTTTGAATCGGGGAGGAGTTTCCAGTTGCTTAGGATCATCTTCTTGAATGTTTTCTTGTTGCAGTGGTGACCGACGTTGTGGTGGAGTTTGATGGCTTGGATTCTTGTGAGGAGATGGTTGCGGTGAAGGATTTATTTCATTAATAATAGGAGAGCTTCTATGTTGATGAGAGACTCTCTCTGAATGATGGTCTTCATCACTTACCTCTCTTGAGGAATGCAGAGTCGGGGATTCCTCAAGCCATTGCTTAAGACCATCGACTTTCTTTAGCACACACATTGTCGAATTGATCTTTAAGTGCATCAGCCAGTTGCTGATTGTTGGGAATGGTGGTGTTGAAAATTAAGCGATGAATCTCTTTGGTAAGTTGAAGGATCTTTGGACCATGAAAATTTGAAGATAGTGAACGTCGAAGACTGTTGATCGTAGATTGAAGGACCGAGATGGTGGACTCATAGGCAGTATGAGTTTCATCTATCAACTTCTTTGGGTGTGTTGATTGATCCGTAATGGCAATTTGAAGGTCTGCCTTGACTGCAGATACCTCAGAGATGAGGTGCTCCGCAGTAGCCATAAATTGCTAATGGTCAGCCTTGCGACTTGTATCCAAAGAACAAATCCCCATTTCAACTTTCAGAGAAATTCTCTTAGCAGCCAGTCGTTCATGAGTTTCCAGTCTTTCAATTCTTTCAATTAAGGATTGTGGTCCTGGAATGTTTTCAGGTTGCTATTGAGTGGGCTTAACCGCAACAAGAATCTGATCTACTTTGGCTTGTAGACTTAGAAACTCTTTCCTTGAGACAACAATTTTTTTCTTCTTCTTCTTCTTCTCTTTGGGCTTGGAGGTGGAGTGTTGAGAGCCACATAAAGCTTCTTCTTCATCAAATATCATTAATTCATCATCAGAGGGGTAGGCTGATTTACCTCATTAAGATCAAAGTCATCGAACCTGAATGTAGGTTCGGAGCTAACTTCGATTGCGGTGTCATCGTCTTGAGAAGTTTGAGCATTTGGAGTTGGATGGATTCTTAAAGTACCTTGATCACTGGGAGTGGTCTGAGCGTTGCGAACTGTCTCAGCCATGTTGGACATCCACTGCTGCACTTTCAGAATAGTCGTTACGGTGTTGGTGTTGTTAATTGCATCTGCCAAGTACTTCACCACTGTTTGAATTTATAGCTGTTTTTGTTGAAGCTGCTTGATTTAGCGATCCTTTCTTGCTTGAAATTCCCTACGGAAAGCGGCATATTTCTTTGCTTTAGCTTCGTTGGATGGCTTGTACGTACTCCATCAGTCATTGAGATCAATATCGTCAACTCCTTGAAATCGCACTGAGGTGTCCCTCGGGTTCACGGATACTTACATCATTGTGCTCACCATACCTAAACCACTTAGAAAAGATGGAAGTGGAGCAGGATTTCACGAGCTTCCTCGGTCTCCTTGATCCGTGGTCAAGTCTGGCCTCGGCTCAGTTCTGGCAAGGACAGAAGAATTGCCCTGCGGTTGGGAAGGTGTTTGAAGCGTATGGTTTATAGATAAAAGGATGGAGTTCAACTCCTCAGGAGAAAAAAATGTATACGGGAAGCCCTGGATACCTTAGGGCGAGAACCATTTCCATCCCCTTGGGATTGAGCTGGGGGTGAGTCCCCACGAATAGTTGAAACAAATGCACCTTCTGTGTCTGAGAGGAATTTGATTGTGGTGTTGAATGGGCCTGCGGCCACCCCAAGGACTACCGGAGCCTTTTGAGAGGTTGTGGTATCTGTCTAGTCACCCATTTGGTGAGTGGATTTGGTTTTTCGTTTCTTGAGGATTGCAATGGGATGTGCGTCATCATCAAAATCATCATCTGATTCGTCATTCGAAGGCACAATTGGTTTGAGTGTCCTTTTCTTGGAGGCTTCAGGGTTCCTGGAAGTATCCTTCTTCTTTGGGGTTCCATGTTTCTTGGAGATGTTGCGGGGGCCTTGGTTGGCTGAGGCAACTTTCTTTACCCTTTGTGATAAAGGTAAGTTTGATAGAGTAGTAGAGGATGGGGCTGCAGTATTATCAGGTATGAAGGGTGGGGTTGAGGTTTGTATGTTTTGACTAGGTAGAGGCGGCGTAGGAAGGTATGGGTCAATACCTTTCGTATCCTCTATATGATCTGAAACATCAGTGGTTTCAAGTCTAAGTGTGGACCGGCAGTCGTCTAACAGGTCCAATAAGAGATTTATCTTTAGAGGCGTTGCAC
Source organism: Lactuca sativa (assembly GCF_002870075.4). Classification (NCBI taxonomy): domain Eukaryota; kingdom Viridiplantae; phylum Streptophyta; class Magnoliopsida; order Asterales; family Asteraceae; genus Lactuca; species Lactuca sativa. The sequence continues at coordinate 253,523,610 of NC_056626.2, forward strand.
CTTTTAAGATCTCTGGTGATAAAGAGGTTGACATCCTTGCCCATGCTCAGACCCGCATCAGCACATAGATCGGAGATACATAGAGACCAGAATCTTGCAAATATGAGTTCGGTAGGACTTTCTCTTGGACTTTCTTTGGGAATGTACTGCAGGAATTCATCCCATAAAATCTGACCGTAGTTGACATCGTGGCCAGTGAAGATACTCCATACCAATGCTAACAATTTGAGGCCCATGTTATCAGTGCCTCCGGTCCTACCAGACAGACTGCGGATGACGAAGTGGCAAACAAACTTCCATACCGCAGGCAACTGATTCTTCTTGAATTTGTCTATGCCTTTCAACTTCTTTTGGTATCCCTTCTGGTAGAGTGTAGATAAGATATCAGTCGTGCTTGGGGTGAAGAACTTTGTTGAAGGATGAACTAACAAATTAATGGCGTTGAGAAACTTTTCTTTGGTTAGAATAACCAAAGAATCATTCACCAGATTTAGATGCACTTCCTGAAGGTTGTTGAGGGGGCGATATGCAGAGAAAGCACATTTGTAGAGTGTGGACAGTGGAACTACGTCTGTGAAACTGTCAAAAGGGCCAATCAATGGATGATTTGACAAGAACATGATCATCAACTTGATTGGATCATTGTAAGAGGAATTCACATTTAACACTTCCCTACAATTGCTTGAAGCAATCGATGGCATTTGGTTTCTTAAGTCGGAGTCTGAATGAATTGGATGAACAGAGACAGATGCTTTGGATTGTTTCTTTGAGACACCCGATTTCACCATTTTGAAAAAAAGGTTTGAAGAACTTGCAGAAAAAAACGGAGTGCAAGAACTTCAAGAAGATGAAGTTCGTCTTGAGAGTTTTTAGAAAGCGTAAACCTTTCTTGGGAAGAAAAAGAGGGTTTTATAGTGGCGGATTAAAACTTAATTGATTTTTACCCTAAGTAGAGTTGGGTAAAATAAAACATTTGTTTTTTTATTTGAAAGCAATCTCAGCCACAGATCATTAAAAGGTTTATTTTATTTTTTAAATTTTCCAAAAGCAGTTGCATTTAATGAAATGTCAGTCCCTAAACCATCACGTCTGAAGAACGTGTTGTGAGGGGGTGAATCCATTGTATAAAGGAGGAATATGTAACAAATTTGACGTTTTGGGGTAATAGCAAGCGACAATTTAGAGGAAAAGGATTTCTTAAATAGAAATATTTATGGAAAATTGTTCTTTTTGTCATTATACCTAGAATAGGTCTGACAAAAGGTTAATTTGAAAAGTAGAATTGAAACAATTATGTGCTACACCAAGAATGTTTTTCTTATTTAATGAAGGATCATTAAATAGCACACAACGTTTCAAGAATTTATGAAGTAGATGAGAAATTGAGACTTTATTGCAGATTGAGACTTCATTGCGGATGGATCTTTTATCATTGTGGATGGATGGTTCGATGACTGCAGTAGAGGAGCTGAGGAGAACACTTGAACAAAAAATTAGTTATAACAATCAATAAGGACCATTTAAAGATAGATATGATATATAGTTGTGGTGTAAGAGGGATACTGCGGTACATAAAATATACTGCGGTACCTGGGATACACCAAAACTATCTATCATAAATAAATTTAATTAGGACCACAACAGAGACCAAGGATGGTCTGTGGTAGCTATAAATTCAAAAAGAATTGTGGGTCCGGATTCATCATTCCTAACATTTGTAGGAAACTGTTGAGTTTTGTAGAGTCAAGTGCTTTAGTGAATACATCAGCAATCTCTTCATGAGTATGAACAAAAACTAGTTAAATGTTACCTTTTAGGATGTGGTCTTTGATGAAGTGATACCGCAGTTCAATATGCTTTGTATTAGAGTGATCAATAGGATTGTGAGAAATCGCTATATCACTTTTAGAGTCAAAATAAATTGGTATCCACAACATTTTGTATCCATAGTCCATAAGTTGTGTTTTCATCCATAAGAATTGTGAACAACAGCTTGCTACGGTCACATATTCAGCTTCTGTGGTAGACAATGATACACAAATTTGTTTTCTTGATGACTAGCTGACGAGTCTTCCACCCATAAATTGACATCCACCTGAAGTGCTTTTTCGGTCTAGTTTGCATCCAGCATAATCCGCATCAGTGAATGCTTGTAGGCTGAAGTCATTTCCTACGGGATACCATAGACCAAGGGTCTTACTACCCTTTAAGTATCGTAGAATATGCTTTGCGGCGGTCATTTGTGACATTTTTGGATTAGCCTGGTACCTTGCGCATACACCTGTTGCAAAGACAATGTCTGGTCGGCTTGCGGTGAGATACATCAATGAGCCAATTATTCCTCTATAAGTCTTGTGATCCACTGATTCATCGGAAGGATCAGCAGATATCTTATATCCGAAGGCCATGGGGACCTTTGTTGAAGAGTAATTGTCCATCGAGTATTTCTTTAGTAGTTTCGTGGTGTATTTCTCCTGATGGATGAATATCCTTTGCCGGATTTGCTTTACTTGAAGTCCTAAAAAGAAGTTAATCTCTCTATTCATGCTCATTTTGAAATTTTTGGTCACGAACTTAGCAAATTCATCCAACAACCCTTGATCAGTTGATCTAAAGATGATATCATCCACATATATTTGTACAAGCATAAGGTGATTACCAATAGCCTTTTTAAATAAAGTAGGATCAATCACCCCTCTTTTGTATCCTGACGAGATAACTAATCCAACAGTAAGAAATTCAGAGAGTGTCTTGTACCATGATCTTGGAGCTTGCTTTAGACCATAGACAACTTTTTCAAGCTTGTAGTAGTAGTCTGGGAATTCAAGACTTTCGAAGCTCGGAGGTTGCTGAAGGTAAACATCCTCTTTTAATTCACCATTGAGAAAAGCACTTTTCACATCCATTTGATGTACTTTGATGTTCTTGTGATCTGTGTATGCTAAGAAGATTCGGATGGCTTCCGTTGGTGCCACCGGAGCATACGTTTCATCATAGTCAATACCTTCAAGTTGTGTATATCCCTTGGCAACTACCCTTGCTTTGTTTCTGACAACCACACCGGATTCATCCAACTTGTTTTTGTATACCCATCTAGTACCAATAATTATGTGACCTTGTGGCTTTGGAACGAGTTGCCACACTTTGTTTCTTTTGAATTCTTCTAGTTCTTCTTACATTGCGGATATCCAGTCTGGTTTTAGTAATGTTTCTTTGATTATTCGGGGATCGACCGAGGACATAAATGTTGCATAGTGACAATGACCAGATAAATCCTTGGAAGCTCGAGTCTGGATACATGCGGATGGCTTGCCGATGATTTGACCCGATGGGTGGTCCTTCATCCATACATGAAGACGGGGTTGCAGATGATCAATAGCTGCGGTGGAAGGAATTCTTCAATATCGCAAGATTCTGCAATTGGTGATAGCAGTTCCCCTTGGATTTGAGAACATCTTGCGGAATCATCTTGGACGGTTGGAGCGAGATTAGCATTTTCTTGAGCGATTGGAAGAGGTTCCCCATGGATTGCTGATGGAAGATCCTCTTGAGCGTGAGAAAGTTCCCCCTGGATTGTTGGAATTGTGAGAACTCTTGGGTCAGTTCTGGTGTCGATATTCTCTATGTTTTCCTCATCTGAGTCCTAAGAAACATTTGATGGTTGAAATCCTCTGTAGAGAGGGATTGGAGCTGCTTCTTCTAATACTGGAACCCCGATGGTTGTAATACGATCCGGAGTTGAGTTTTCCCCCTTAACCGGCGAGGTAGAAGTATTAAGTGATACATCATCGGATGGCGTAGGACTAGATACTTCAGCATGTTGCATTTGAGCTTCAGGAGACAAAAGAACTTCAGATAGCTTAGCAGTTCCGATGGGATCGAAGAGATCATCATAGTTAACTTCAACTATGCTAAATGGACCCGAAGAGTCAAGAACATCACATTCTAGGATTTCTTTGGTTTTGGTGGAGGGAGCAGTGTTACAGACATAATAATCATCAAACATCATATCAAAGCTTTCGATTATTAGTCTCGTACGTCTGACGAGAATCCTATAGGCTACCTTGTTTGTTGAGTAGCCAAGGAAGATGCCTTCATCAGATTTTGGTGCACACTTGTTGAGATGATCCTTGTTATTAATCACAAAACATCTGCACCCAAATATATGGAAAAATCAAACATTAGGCTTTCTGTTGTTGAGGCCCTCATATGGTGTTTTGTTGAGACGTTTGCATAGGATGCTTCGGTTCTGCACAAAGCAGGCTGTGGCCACTGCTTCGGCGCAAAAGTAGAGAGGAAGGTTGGCAAAATTGAGCATAGATTTGGCTGCTTCTACCAGAGTGCAGTTCCTTCGCTCTGCTACTCCATTCTGTTGTGGGGTGTATGGAGCTGAGAAATTGTGACTTATGCCCTTGGAAACCAGGAAACTATTGAGATGATGATTAGTGAACTTGGTTCCATTGTCACTACGGATGCGACGCACTGGTAGTTTGATTTGAAGTTCTATCTCCTTGATAAAATTGATGAGTGCCTGCGGTGTTTCTGACTTGAGTCTAAGAAAGAAGACCCATGTGAAACGAGTGAAGCCATCTACTATAACCAGTATGAATTTCTTATGGTGAAGATTGGCTACAGTGGATGGACCGTAGAGATCAATATGGAGAAGTTCCAGTGGTTCTGAGATTGAGGAGTCGATCACCATAGGATGACTTGCTTTGGATTGTTTTGCCACACTCGCATGTAGGGTAGAGAGTGTCATTGTGATACTTAAGAATAGGGAGACCTCGGATAAGTTACCCTATGACCAGGTTGTTGATATATACCAAAAGTTGAGATGAGCAAGCTTACGATGCCAGAGCCAGCTAACTTCATATATGGATTTTGATAGGAAACAGAGTTGCGGTTTGTCGATGATCAGAGAGACATCCATAGGATACATAGTACCTTCAGATCTGGATTTGATCAGGCTAGTGCTCCTATCGCTTGTTATTATGTAGCATAATTGGTTATCAAATTCAACCCGATGGCCTACCTTATATGGTTGGCCAACACTAATGAGATTGTGTTTGAGACCTTCTACATAGGCTAATTTTTTAATAGAAAAGTTTTCAGTAGTAAGAACACCATAACCTCGGATGATCCCATTCATGTTGTTGCCGAATGTGACATTACCCCCGTTACAAATTGGCCTGAAATCCCGAAGGTATTCTAACCTTTTGGTCATGTGCAAGGAGCAGGCACTGTCGATCAACCCTTCTTCTTCTTGGTCCTCCTTGCACAAAGCCTGTGAATTAAACAGTCAGTTTAGGTACCCAAACGACTTTGGAGCCTGGGGTAACATAAGAATTCTTAATTGATGCATCATACGAGGTTGTAGGGACAGGTTTTGTGTCAACTTTTAGACCTAGTCCTGGGTGTTTGAGATTTTTTGGAGTTTTGTGATATTGAGAGAAGATACGAGGTTTTTGAAAAGAGCGTGATTTGATATGAGAAGAAAACTTTTGACACTGACATTTGCAAAATGGACTTTTATCATTTGTTTTGACCCTTTGTTTAGTTAGTGGTCTTTGTGAAGAAGTATGTTTGTGACCAGTCCGAGGGTTGTGAGGTCTGACAGTAGGATTTGAAAAAGCAGATTTCGCAGGTGTAAAAGCACGTGTAGACCTTTTGTGAAGTGATTTCTTAAAACTTTGATGTGAATTTAAGAGTGCTGGAGTTGGCAAAATACCATTCCATTTTGGGTTATCTAAGGAATAGATTTGAAAACCATTACTTCGAAAAGACTTTACTTTCTTTTGGGTTGTGTCAGATGGATTTGGAATGAATTTAGAAACTTTCCATTCATTTTTCTTCGTTTTCTTGACTGCAGAGTTTTTGGACATATAATTTAAGAAAAAAAGTTTTTATGGACTTCAAGACTTAGGAATTTTGACAAGTTGCTTTTGTTTTGAAATATTTTCCCGCTTTTTCCCACGGGATTGAATTTTGTACCTTGAAAGCCTTTGTCGCATCGGTTTTAGGAGAACCACAGTCAATGAAATTTAGTTGCGGTTTCCTTGAGACAGTTGGTAATTTTAAAAAAAAAAACGAGGACTTGATTCATCCGAACTAGAGAGTTCAGGATTCAGGGAACATTGACCAACTTCAAAGTGTTCGATTGGTAATTCATGATGAATTGGTTGGATGGTCACATTACTTTTGACTAAGGACTTAGGTTTGGAGCCTTGAAGAACCGCAGAATAAGTCTGAGTGGATACATTGGTGTGACAATTGATGGAAGGTAGATGGAAAGACTGAGGTTCATGACTGCTGTAAGGGATATTGCGGTCTGATGACAAAGACGGGAAGTCTATTGAGACTTCGGGACCTTCCAAGACAATTTCCTCATCAGTGATAAATGAAGTCTGAGAAATGGGAGTAGTTGTGTTGTCTATAGGATTAGAGAATTCAGGTAGAATTTCCTCGATAACACAATTGTTACTCAGATCGTGTAGTCTACCAAAGTGAGCTTTGATATCTTCAGGAAATGTTTCGTCATTGACCGGAAATATAAACTCACGGTCAGGAGGGACGTAGGAACGGTCCTTATTGAATCGGGGTGATGAGTTCGTTGCGGTAGAGTACCCATTAGACCAACCCTAATTGTAAGTATTAGCAGTAGTCCCATTGTTAACGAGATTCCCGATGGCTTCACTTTCATTAAATATTTTTTCTATTAAAAGATTTAAGCATACAATTTCACTATGAGCTAAATCTCTATGATTCAAAGCTATTTCTAACTGTGTTTCACTCAACATTCTTGTATATTTCTCTAACGTTGAGTCCTTTTCTAACATAGCCATTTTGAGTCTTTTGTTGTCCAGTCGTCCTCTTACGTGAAACATCTCTTGGGACACAATGTTCTTCTCATCTAATGCTTTGTTATAGTCTGTAAGTACGACAACACATGTGTCATTAAGGTTGTCTATAAAGGGCTGGCAATCATGAATGCTATAATTTAGAGTTTGAATCATAAGTTTTACCTGTTCGACTATGCTGAATGTCCCATCTTTAGCCATATAACAGTAATTCTTCTCCATCTTTGTGGATCCATTCTCATCAGCAGTTGCAGTCTCTGGCATAATGATTTTCTTTGTTGCATTTGTGACATATCACAACATGTCTTTTATCTTCTGAAGGAGTACCAGAGTCTGTAGTTTGGATGGACTGCGTTGCCTCCTTGGGTTGAGTATTTTGAGACTGCGGTGGTGGGTAAGGTTTTTTAGTGAAACGAGAGTGATTGTTTTAAGTGTTATGATTGTGGTTGAAAGCTGGCTTGTTCAACTGTTGGCTCTTTCGGAATGAAGGTGGTAATCGGTTGAATTGTTGGCTAACAAGAGCAATTGCATTCTGAAATTCTTCATTGCATCATACTCTGAGTCTGCTTCATATGACTATGGAGGGTTGTCATACGTAGTGGAGTATGATTGAGAGCGAGGGGATTATGCCACGAGAGCAACTGGACCACCGAAGTCTGCATAGTCTTTGAGTACCGTAGACTCTTGAGCTTACAGTTCACCGTAGAGCTTATAGAGAGAAACAGAGTGGATTTTTCTATCCCCTTGAACTATAATTTTGGCAGTTGTCCAGTGTCCTCCTAAGCCGTTAAGAAACTGAAGATTTGTTTCATGGTTGCTTCGGATCGTCCCAACATTGGATAGCTTTGTGAGTATCAGATTAATCCTTTTAAAGGAATCCTCCAAACTTTCACCCGCATGAGCTTTAAAGTTGTTAAAATCATTGAGTGCAGTAGTAAGATTTTTGTCTTGAGCTTGTTCAGTTCCTTCATACATATTTTTTAGAACATCCCAGATCTCCTTTGCAGATTTGCAATTTATGATTATGTCGAAGTTTTCAGGCGCAACTCCATAAGAAATCTCATAAAAGGCAATAGCGTCATTTTCCATTTTGTCAAGATCGTCCTTGGTGGGACGATTCAACGCTGTTTGACCTCATCTAGTCTGGCTGTGGCTCCATCGGTTTGTACTGGAGTAAGAACAGGAACATGAGGTCCTTCTTCTATAGATCTCCATATGTCTCTTCCAAGTCTCCTTAAATATCTTTCCATTCTCTGAGACCAATGATGATATTCATTTGCCATAAGTATTGGTGCTCTATTCGAACCACCAACACTGTTTGATACATTAAGAGATAATGTCTGTGCCATATTTTCTTGTTTTCAAAAGTTTTTTTTAAAAAAAAAACGAAATGAGATTTAGTGGTATATAAGGGTTTTTGAAAATCAGAGTTTTGCTTAAGAAGGCAACCATTTTGGCTCTGATACCAATTGTGGAGAGAAAAACTTGAGACACACTTGAACATACATTAAAACAAGTATAGTTGTGGAATATTTAGTCTCAAAGGATCTAAAAGCTCAACAATAATAATAATAATAAGTTAGAGTTAGATAATTACAGAGTTAGATGTGGATATGTAAGGAAATATAATGACAGCATGTATTATATCAAGTATACACGTAAGTTGATTCTTAACAAGGAATGCATTCAAACCAAGTTAGTAAATGAGATCAAGCTTAGTGATTAAATCAAGAATGACATTTTTCTTAGAGAGATGATATCCAATTATGATATAGTGAGTTTGAAGAGTAAGAAAGAGATGAGAGTAATAACACAAGATATGAGATTTAAGATGCCAAGTGTTATCAGATATATATTGAGTTGAGAAAGATTGAGTTCTATATATACAGATTGAAAGGTTACACTTGTTCATCTATCTATACGTAGCCATGTAAGGCATACTGGATAAGAGAGAGCATTCAAAGAAAAGCAGATAAAAAGCTAAACTAAGAAAACTAGATAGTGAATTGCTGATGATGATGACTTCGGATACGGTTGTTGAACTGACTTGACTGCAAATCTTCAAGGGGCTGCGGTAGGACAAGTTTAAGAGGGTCACTTTTATGATTCAACAATCTGAAATGAGAAAGCTTAGATATGAAGGAAAAGGTTCAGATCTGAAAGAAAAAGTTTAGATCGGAAAGAAAAAGTTCATATCAGAAAAGAAAGAAGTTTAGATCTTTCATCTAGCATAGATCTCAGGTAAATGGATAATATATACACATAGCATGTAATTTAAATAAAATACTTCATATCTATGTGTAAGATGAAAGTAACTATACACTCACTTGATAAGGTGGTGATTCCAACTTGGACAACGCTTTGCTTCGACAAAACCGGGAGGTTTGATTGAAAATCAGGCTCTATGGGGACAAAGTTTATGAAACGAAAAACTCTTTTTTCTCAGAGCCTTCCTACACTCCGGGGATTTCTTTAAGTGCTAGGCTGGAAAAGTGGTGAACTCTCGGGTAAAAAGTGTGAAAAATGAAGGAACTCTCATGTGGTATTTATAGGCTAGAAAAGTGGTGAACTCGTCAAGTTTCAGGCCCAACTCATCACGTTTCTGGCCCATAGCTTCTCGAGTTGCTGGTCCTACTCATTGAGTTGGTGCCACTTTTCGTCATCTGGTGGGGAGAAAACGTTGCCTCAGATTGCGCCACGTCACCCACTTCGCTACAACACCCTTCCGACTTCTAAACCCCGTAACTTTCACATACTAGCTCCGTTTTCTATGTTCTTTATATCCGCACGTAGCTAATGACAATATCTACAACTCTCATTTTGAATCTATCATCTAATTCAAGACCGATTTTAAATTTAATAGTATGAGAAGATTACAATGTTTAACGACCGTGTAAGATTCATAAATTCTACTTACGAACTCCGTTTTCGTCTGTCTTTTTATCGATGAAATCCTATTAATGAGGCCTTCGATTCTTGTTTAGGTTATGTCAGCCGAAAATCGTTCGATCTACTATTCAAACTCCAGGCTTTGTACTGTTAATCTGAAACTTGGAAAAATCATAACTTACTCATACGAAGTCAAATTTGGGCGCTCTTTTTATGCATGCTCTCGGTTTAGTGAACACTACGACTTTCTTTTAGAGAGCTAAGTCTAAAAAGCATTTTATCATAAACTCACTTTTTACATCATGTAGTGTCATGTCGGTTTTGTCGCGAAACTTCGAGAGGTCATAAGTTCTTCGTTATAACTCAGATTTCGGCGTTCTTTATATCCCTCGAACCCTTGTCACGACCACTACAAATTTCTTTATAGATATCGGGCTTATCTAACATTTTATTTTTGACGCTTATTTTTATTATATCTTTACAAACAAGTATATAATCACATAAAATCACATAATTCACATAATATTCAAGTAATTCATCTTTATTACTTTAAAATAGGTTAGAATGGTTGAACTTGACTGTTACATCATCAAATTTAAGCTTAGCCTCGAAACACGGGCGTTACAACGGTGACCATTCTTACCATGGCTTTGTCTCCTAACATTGCTCAAGGTTTTTGGGAATATAAATTTTCTAAGGCTTTGTGGGAAGCCTTGATTGATGTGTATGAAGGGAATAAGGATATGAAGCAAAGCAAACATGATCTGCTTCATCAAAGATTCAACATGTTCAATCATGTTCTTGGGGAGACTTTGGAAGTTCAGTTGCAACGTTTTATTACTCTCAACACAGAAATGAGCATTGCTGGAATTGTGTTGTCTCCCTTTGAGATAAATAAGAAGCTACTCAATTCACTTCCTAGGAATTAGGAGATGAATGTATCTATGATTAAGAAGACAAAGGACCTGAGCAAACTCTCTCTTGCCGAAGTGATGGCTATTATCAAGGCATGTGACATGGATGACAAGCAAAGAAAAATCAATCATGTCAATTCCTACTCAACTGTAAGCTTAGGAGCATTCAGTAACAATGCATTTTCAGTTGTTTCATCGCATCATGTTCCTCCATCCTTTGGTCTACCAATAGTACCTCGTAACTCCTCTACGTCCAGTTCCACCACCAAATCCACCTTGCAGTCTCCAGCTAGTTCCAAAGGAACTAAAGAAAACATGGCTCTGATGCTTGGATTCATGAATTGCTACATTGCCTTTGTTTTTGGTGAATTAGTTCCTCCAGTTATGATCGGAGAACTCGATCAAATACACCCTGAGGATATTGAACAGATGGACATATGATGGCAAATTGTTATGACGGTGTTCAGGGCAAAGAAGTTCACTCAGCGAACTAGAAAGCATAACTGGGGAGTGAATGTGGATAAGAAAGTGGGCTTCAACAACAGCAAACTACAATGTTACAACTGTCACGAGGCAGGTCATTTTTCTCGTGGGTGCACAAAGCCAACAGTGGAGAATAATGTTGAGAGGGTTTTGGTTCCAGTTGGAAACAACAGATAAGTGCCTCAGAATAATGAGAAAGCTATAGTGGCACAACAGTTCTCGTGGGAAGATCAGATGTAGGATCTAAATATTGTTAAAGACGGAAGAGCTAATCTTGCCTATATTTAAGATGGTGAGGATGCTGATCTGGCAGAGGAAAAGATGATAGAGTTGCAGTTTGCTTTCATGGTCTCCACCACTCCTACCACCAAATAGGTTAGTAAAGTTTCATGGTCTAAATCTTGCGTATATAAGGTTAATAAATATTGTGAGCATAACGAGTTATTAGTTAGATAGGTTTTCGATCTTAAAAATGAAATCTGTGAAATTAAGCAAGTAAACAAGCCTCTTAAAGAAAAACTAAATGCTCAAAATAAAGATTTAATTAGGATTATGGAGGAATATAGCAGCAAATGTGTTCATCATCATTATGCTAAAGAAGAAATTTCCTAATTAACTACCGGGCTTGACGCATTAAAACCTAAAGTTCAAGATGCTGAATTTATGTTTAAGAAATATGATGTGTCAAGTGAGATAGGTGAATTTATGATAGAGAAATAACTGAATTGGAAAGATAACCAGAAAAATGGATTAGGGTATCATAGTGTTCCACTTCCTTTTAATGATAATTATGTTTCTACCTCTAAGACCATAGAAATTGAAAGACATGCTCAATATGGCCAGCCCCATGTATCAAATTCAATTAACACTGAACAACCTGGCTCCATTAAAAGTGTTGAGGTGAACGATACTGACGTTTCTACCTCATGTGCAGATCAAGTATTAGTGAAAGATGAGGACAAGGAGGACTTTAATAATGCTAGCTCTATTGAAAACATTTCAAAGACCAACGTTTCTTTTTATTCGGTTTCAAATAATTGTGTGAACAAAGTTATTAAAATTGTTGTTTTGGATTCTTTTGAAAATTATGGTGATGTTGCTTTTAATTCAAATTCAAACAGTCCTGTTTTTGAAAAATTTAAGCCACTTAAAGTTGTGAAGGAGTCTGATAAATTTAAATGTGCGTGTGGAGATTCTTTGAAACAAGACTTTTTTGGACCAGGACCAAGCTCAAATAACCCTTTCTTGAAAAGACAGACTTGTTTTTATTGTAGGACTCCAGATCACATTGCTAGAAACTATCCACATCATTCACATGCTCCCTTCTCTGAATTTGGATGGTCGAACGTACCAAAGGGGACATCTTCCAAAAGAAATCCTTTGAGATCACGTCCCCGTAATAACAATTGGAATGATTACAAGGCCAAAAATCAGGCCTTCAAGGACAAAACGAAAACTAACTTGAGAGATGACATAACCAAATCAAATCAGGTGAGGTCAAAGTCATCTCAAGTGTTTTCCTCTAGCTCACACTCAAAATACAAGCCTAAATCAAAAGGTAGTCCCATCCCGAAGGCATGTGAAAAAGTTCCCATTCGGTCCAACAAGAAAGTACACAAACCAAATTACCAATGGGTACCCAAAGTCCTTTCTTCTAAATCATCAACTGGTCCAAAAAGGTCTTCAGATTCTTTGAAATCATTATTCAATAAACAATATATGGTATGGGAAATAGTATCCCAAGCTGATAGTAATGGTAAATCCAGTTTCAAGATGGACTGGGTTCCCAAAACTAATTAATCCCGCAACATGTGCAGGAATAACTATGGAGGAATATCATTAGACATTGGTATGTTAATAGTGGTTGTTCCATGCACATGACAAGAGACATATGACAACTACACGACATTCAAAACAGTAATGGTGATTATGTCTACTTTGTGGGAGGACAAAAGGGAAAGATCACTCAAATGGGGACCGTTACAAATGGCATGTTGAACTTTGAAAATGTCAACTTCGTTCCTGAATTGAAACATAGTTTTTTGACTGTCTCTCAAATCTACGATAGAGACTTTTCAACTCATTTCACCAAGAAGGAGTGCTTAATTCTAAAGCATGATATTGTCATACCAGAAGAAAGGATCTTGGTGAGATCAGAATGTCAAAACAACGCTTACATCATCGACATGAATAACAACATCCTAGAGAACATTACTTGCTTGTTCTCCAAGGCTTTTGAATAGAATGCTATACTCTAGCAACGTCGCCTAGGTCACACAAATGCAAAGAATCTAAATCGTCTTGCCAAAAATGATCTTGTTCGTGGGTTGCCTATTAAATATTTTGTCACCTTCGAGAAGTGTGTGGCCTGTGCACACGGAAAGCATCATCGAAAACCTCACAAGACAAAGTTGGTCAACTCATTTGACACACTTCTTCAATTGCTTTATATGGATCTCTTTGGACCAGTTAATGTTCTTAGCATCAACAAAAACCCATGATGTCTCGTTATAATAGATTATTACTCACGTTTTTTTGAAAATCGGACCAATGAGAAGGTAAAAGGCATTCGGTGTTACAATGGGACAGAATTCAAGAATGCTATTCTGGACCATTTATGTGCTGAAAAAGGGATACAACACCAATACAGTGTTAGTCGCACACCTCAACAAAACGGTGTTGCTGAGAGAAAGAATAGAACTCGAATTGACACTGCTAGAACAATGTTGTGTGACTCAAAATTACCAGTGTTCTTCTGGGCTGAGGCTATCAATACGGCATGTTATGTTCGCAACCGGATTATAATCAACGAACATCAAATGAAGACTCTGTACGAAATCCTCTACGGTTACAAACCAACTATTTCTTATTTCCACACTGTTGGATACCCATGCACTCTTCTTCATCTCGAAGCCACTCCAAAGTTTGTTTCAAAGGCTAACGACTGCTATTTCGTTGGGTATGCTAGACGCATTGCTTATCGGTTCTACAATAAACTACCAAGTAGATCGTGGAGTCCTTTCATGTTCGTTGGCTAGAATAAAACGAGACAGATGCTTGAGTTGGCCCTGATTGGTTATTCGATTATGCTGAATTTTTTAAACCATTTTAAGTGTTTTCTGATAATGTTTCAGGTACCCATCCAAACTCGTGTGGATCACGTAGGGATGATGAGGAAGATGTGATCATTGTTGAGCCTATCAAGCCATTGATTCTGCAGGATGAAAATACAAGCTTAAATAGTGGCACTCCAAAACCCCAACCAGCAAATGATGACTCCCCTGCTGAATCTTCAAAAACTGCTGACGATTCACCTGTTCTAGAAGAAAATGTCGCTTCTACTTAAAATGTCACCTCTAACTCTATAGAAACCTTTGATTCTACTTTATGGATTTTCTCTTTCCTGACAGAATTCCTGATGAGTATATGGCGAGTACTTCGTATGACTTCCGTTCATCAGAAATAAGTGATTCTGCAACAGGCAGGGTAGAGAATATCACGAGTCTTCCAGTCTCTTCACAAGAAGTGGTTGTGAAATTTCTTCAAGGGTTCAACGCAACCATCCCATCGAAAATGTTATATGTTCCCTAGAGGACGGAGTCAAAACTAGAAGCCAGAGCAGATTTGTTAACGAATATCTAAATTTGTGCTTCATATCCCAAATCAAGCCAAAGAATGTTGAGATGGCTCTTAATGAACCGAGTTGGGTGGATGCAATGCATGTAGAGTTGAATCAATTTGAGAAGCTAAGGGTTTGGCAACTGGCAGAACTTCATGAAGGAAAGAAGTCCCTTGACACAAGATGGGTTTTTCGCAATAAGCAAGATGATAGTGGGGTGATTATGCGAAACAAGGCGCATTTGTGTGACATCCCCAAATTTCTCGGCCAAAAAAGACCGATTTAGTTTATGCTTTTAAAATGAAATTAGAGTAATCTTCCAAAAGGTGTTGTGGAATTTGTCCCTAAAACAAAATATGATAAAAATTTATCAAAGCATTCCTTAAAGAAATTTATTTTCATTATATAACAAAACCTCGGGATGTCATGTTCCGATATAGACCAAAAGCATAAACAGTACATCATAACCCTTACAATAGTTATTTACAACTATTGGCCTATAATCAAAAAATCCCTCTTCATCATCCAAACTATGCTCTGGGTCCACTACCTGTAATATAAAAAGATGAGTGGGTTAGGCTTGCGAGCCTAGTGAGCATATAGGATTTTCAACCCACAAATAATAAATTTATTACTTTCATTAACCAACAATAAATTTATTAATTTCATCAACCAACAATAACCCTGATTATCCGTTCCCGTTATCCTCACTTTACGTCCCTAAACACCTATCACAAGGGACCTATCCTAAGGATCATCATCGGAATGGACACTACTGCTAAGGGGATTCCTCAACCATACATGTCGTTAAAGCAACCATGGGACGGATGAAGTACACCAATAAACATATCATTCACCAACGCCTACAGGTTGCGGGCCTGCTAGCGCTCCACTGGACTGTCTAGAAAGGTCTGTGGTCGTCATCTATACTCCGCTAGATGACTACAACAACAACAACAACAACATCGACATCGAGGCCTCTCATCATTTATTCACACCTGAACTATTTCATCTACCCATGTTTTACCAACATATTTGTAGATAAAAATAGATATACAGTTTAAAACTTGTATAAAACATCTATTCAACATACATCTCAAATAAACAAACAATATATATACACATAGCACGTATTTTATAAAAAACACTTCATATTTATGTGTAAGATGAAAGTGACTATACACTCACTTGTTAAGACGATAATCGAGCAGCACCTCGTCTCTTAAAATAATATTTTCTGATGAAACTAGGGTGTTTTCTCAAAAATCGGGCTCCACATGGGCAGAGTATCGAGTCGAAAAACTCTTTTTCTTGGAGACTTCGGGGTTTCGGGATTGCTTTGGTGCTAGGTGACGATACCGAGACCTCACACTTCTATTTATAAATTTTGTAGCTAGAGAAAAAGCATAGAGTGAGAGAGAATAGATTTTGTAAACAAAAACTCGTAGGTCTTACTTTCTATTTATAGTGGTTGGAATAGTGGTTGGAAACTGCACGTACGCTGGGCGTACATCCTTAATAGCTACTATGTTGGGCATACCACTTAGTACGTTGGGAGTAAAAGCTTAGTGGATTCGGACGTGTCGATGGTGCAAGATACGTGTCACATGCGAGAAAGTAGGCAACATGGCCAACTCCGGACCTTGAACAAGAGTACGCTGGGCGTACTCCGAATTTTCAATCTTCAAAAATCATAATTTTCGCATACGAGCTCCGTTTTTGACGTTCTTTATATCCACCCATAGATGAGACTATGCTCTTTATCTTTTGTTTAGACACCGTCGGCTAATTTTGAATTTATTTTTAATGTTATATTTTTAACAAGCCGGGACATGAAAAGTCCGTTAAAATTTCATAACTTCTTCATCCGACATCCGTTTTCGTCTGTCTTTTTATCGCTAAACTACTAACGACAAGATCTTCGATTCTCGTTTAGGTTGTTTCAGCTAAAAATCACTCGATCTAAAATTCGAGTTTCGGGCTGCATACTGCTCTGTTGAAACTTAGAAAAATCATAACTTCTTCATACGAAGTCAGATTTGGGCGTTCTTTTTAAGCACGCTCTCGGTTTAACGAATAATACGACTTTAATTTAGATCACTAAGGCTAACACTTTATCGTAAATTCACGTTTTACGTCATACAACGTCGTGCTGGTTCTGTCGCGAAACTTCGACATGTCATAACTTCTTCGTTATAACTCGGATATCAGTATTCTTATTATCTCCGGAATCCTTGTTTCAACCACTACAACTTCCTTCATAGATATTAGGTTTATCTAACTTTTATTTTCAATGCTTATATTCATTCTTAACTTATTAAATCATAGCAATTAAGGAATAAACACAAAATAATCAAATAATACATCTTTATTATTTCAAAACAAATTACAAAGGTTGACCTAGACTATTACATCATCATTAGTGCCTAGCCTAGAAACACAGGCATTACAGTTAGTTATTCGTGGTTTCAGACAAATAGATGGTCTTGATTACACAGAGGTATATGCTCCCGTAGCTCGACTAAAAGCAATTTGTATCTTCCTAGCATACGTCTCCTACATGGATTTACTTAATATTAGATGGATGTTAAAACTGCCTTCTTGTATGGAGAAGTAAAGGAGGAAATCTACGTTGATCAACCTCCAGGTTTTGTCAACTCAAAATTTCCAAATCATGTGTATAAGCTGGATAAGGCACTTAACGATCTTCATCAAGCCCCTCGAGCTTGGTACACCACTTTGACCGAACATCTTTTAACTCATGGGCATACACAAAGCATGATTGATGAGATGTTGTTCATCAAAAGAGTGAAGGAGGACCTTATTGATGTTCAAATCTACATGGATGATATCATTTTTGGTTCAAAAACTGATGAATTATGCAAAGATTTTGAAAAGGTCATGAAGATGAGGTTTGAGATGAGTTCTCTAGGAGAAATGATGATGTTTCAAGGATTACAAGTGCGTCAGGATTCTTCAGGCATTCTACTTACAGTAGCTATGGAGGTTGTGACATTGACAGGACATCTACAAGTGTTGGTTGCCAATACATGAGGCTAAATACGTTGCTATATCTGCTTGCTGTTCTCAGGTCATTTGGATGCAATATCAACTCCAAGATTATGGTTTAAATTTTCTTGACACTCCTATCTTCTGTGATAATGATGTTGCAATTCAAATTGTTAAAAATCTAGTTCGGCATTTTAAAACCAAACACATAGATATTAAAGTTCATTTTATACGAGACTGTTTTGAGCGTAGACTCATTAACTTGAAACAAAACCACACTAATAATAATGTAGTCGATTTGTTTACAAAACCTTTTGGAAAAGCTCGTTTTGATGTGCTTGTCAGTTTTCTTAAAATGATTCGTTTTGAAGACTAAAAGTTTTTTGTTTTGTACATTTTGTATTTTATGTTTGTTTTGTTAAATTTTTTTCAAAATTTTCCTATATGCACAAAGTTAGGGGATAATTTAAACCAAACAAAAATCATAAAATCAAAAAATCCAAAAATATTTTTACTGTTTTTGAGTGTATTTTAATTATATTTTTATTCTTAGTTATTTTTATTATGTGCTAAGTTTATTTTATTTTTGTTTTTATCTAAAAAAATTCATTTGTCTTAAAACGCGAATTCAAAAGAAGAAGAGACCCAAGAAGACTGTGTCGGAATTTTCTATGCAAAAAGTGAACTTGAAAGGAATTCACGAAATTACACTTCACACTACTTTCACAAGGAATCAAAGGCATGAAACCATACAGATTGTAAGTTAGGCAGTTTCTCTCTAAGAACTGGCGTATTCCCGAAATTGAAGGCATGGAGACTGTAAAAACTGTCAGTTAGGCAATATGTTTCTAAAAAATGTCGTATTTAAGGAATTTAAAGTTTGAAACTATACAGATTGTCAAAATTGATCTTGTCAGTTATCTTCACCTAAGAACTGTCACGGCACCAGGGCAATTCACCTAACCGAGAAATAGATATCGTTGAACATCCCACCCAGGGTCTTGACATTTTTTTCATGCAAAATTGTGGAGACTCAAATGTATTCTCGTATACATTCTTCGTAGTTAAGGAATTAACTTCTGGGTGCTTTGTACTACAACATCCTATGGTGCACATACAACCCTAAATGTTTTGGATCTATGTTTTCTCTAGTTATACATGCAATAAAAATTTCCAAAGCATGAAGCCTACAACTAGCATACAATTTGGCATATGAATCATAAAAGTAAGTTAGAAGATTATGTCTTGTTGTAGCTTGTTGAATTTTGGCCTTTAAGAACTTAGCACCCCAAGTGTGATGTCTCAAACGGTTCACAACACACCATGAACAAATGGAGAACTTGAGAGAGATAGGTTACTAAGCACAAAATCGACTATATAAACTCCAAGAACACTAGTGTCCAATTTTAGGCTGTGGGATAACATATATATATATATATATATATATATATATATATATATATATATATATATATATATATATATATATATATATATATATATAGTGTAGGATTCCAAAGGTCATGGGTAAACCCCAATCCATACATATAGGCTTATGATCCATATCTCATGTGGGCTAATTCTTCATGGATACCTATATAAATTTAGCTCATCATGGATCCATAGCCCAAACAATATATATATATATATATATATATATATATATATATATATATATATATATATATATATATATATATATATATATATATATATATATATATATATATATCAGTGATTTACATAATCAGTTCCCGCTAATTTAATTAGTCACTTTTGATCACTAAATTAATTTGAAATTAATTCTTGATCAATACTAATTAAATATGATTTCATATTAATATATTATACTTATAATATATTAACAAATCACAAGTAACCTCTTTCTCAAATATCCATCCTATCAGATTGTTCTGGTGAAGGCAACCCAAAAGGACCATGTTACTCTCGGGTCAAGTACATACCAATTATGGTTTTGAGCTTAGACACCTAATCCAACAGTCTCCTACTTGGATAAGTCTAATAACTATAACTGCAAGTACGACTTAAAAACCGAATAGCAATCATAGCACTTAAAAGCCGTTGTCGAACTCTGACCTAGTCAATGACGCATCCTTTAGTTAAGGGATCATATATTCCTCCATTCTAGATATCGTATGGACTGAGACATTGATTATAATCATTCTCTCTGTCCATATGCTATTTCCCAAATTCCGATTTACGACGACCGACTAACTAAACAAATCAAATCAGTCCAGGCTTGGCCAAGCGCTTAGGGTTGTCATCACTAAATCATCGACGGTCCCAATGATATCGCTTTTATCCTTCTAAGGGTAAAATCAATGGATAAACTTTGACTCACATGCTTGCTCTCTTTTCTCATCAAATTACACACAACGATATGTTTTATAACACAAAGTTACTGGTCTGTTTACATATGACCAATGTGCAACCGACTTGTAAACTCCAACTATATGTCTCCGTTTCAAGAACATAAGATATTATTGTCTCACTAATAACTCGTGATAAAATCCATGAAGTGATTCAGATGAGCATGGGTTTAATCCAATACTTGAATCTTATTACAGGAGTACTCATGAACACTGCAACAAACTAGAGCTATGTCTAAATATGTTAGACAATGTATAGTCAGATTCATGACAGTCTTGCCTCAATACCTACTTCCAAAGTATGATCGACTGTAGATGGTATGAATAATCTTATTATTCGGGAAGTCAAAACATGCGAAGTGAAACACAAAAATAATCGAATCCAATATGGTCTCAAAACTTTGAATATAAACAAAACACCTTTTATTTAATCACCATATTGATTACACATTATTCATTGTATAATGTTACGATTATTCTGTTGGGTTATGGGCATTCTAACACTCCTAAGTGTACATGCCACCCTAAATACCTTGGATCTATGTTTTCTTTATTATACATGCAAATATGAATATTCCAAGATATTACCCTAACTAGCATACAATCATAAGTAATAGTATAACAAAACTGGATAGAATACATACCTTTTTGATGTTGCTTGATTCCATGGAGCTCAAGAGCCTAGTGCCCCAAGGACACCTCAAATGGTTCACACAACATCAAATACACTTGGAATAACTTAGAGAGAAATGAACCACTTCATTAAATCGGATAGCCCTCACCATTCCATCATAGTTCCCCATTTTATTGGAAGAATAAGATGCTTATATAGTGTGTCACAATTAGGGTTACACCATGTAAACTCTAATTTTCATGGTCTTTCATTTCCATGATCCATGGGTATAAAACACCATGGAGCATCCTATGGGTTTTAGCCCAACTTTATAATCCATGAGCCTTAGCCCACTATACAAGTATGGATTATTTACAAAATCAACTCATATATTTAATTAGTCTCCTTTTGATCACTTAATTAATTCCAAATTAATTATTGATCAATACTAATTACATAATCTTATTAATATATATTAGAACTTATAATATATAAATAAACGTTAAGTGTTATTTCTCTCATTTTAGTCTATCTAAATACATGATGCCATGCAACCCAAATGGACCATGCCAATCGGGTCAAGTACATACCAAATATAGTTATGAACTTAGAAACTAATCCAACAGTCTCCCACTTGGATATGTCTAAAACTATTATTGCGTATGACTTCAAAACCCGACTAGCAATCGTAGCTCTTAAAATCTAATGTCTTCGAACTCTAAACAAATCACTGACACATCCATTAGATAAGGGATCATATATTCCTCCATTCTATGTATCATATAGACTGAGACATGGATTAAAAGCATTCTCTATGTCCGTTTGTTGTTTCCCAATTTCCGATTTATGACAACCGACTAATTGAATAAATCACATTAGTCCTAACTTGGCCAAGCATTTCGGGGTGCCATCACTAAATCATCGAGGGGCCCATAGATATCGCTTTTATCCTGAAGGTAAAAGGAATGGATAAAATTTGACTCATATGGCTTGTTCTACTACTTGTTGAATCATACACAAAAGCACATTTTATAAGATTGAGTTACCAGTGCGTTTTCATGCAATCAATGTATAACCAACTCATAGTAACAACTCATATCTCTAGGTTTGAAGAATATAAGATATTATCGCCTCATGATCACTCATGATAAAATCCATGAAGTGATTCCAATGAGCGTGGGTTGAATCCAATACTCAGAACTTATGAGGACTCATGATTGTTGTAGCATCACTTGCTATGTCCCATACCTTGGACATCTACAATCCGGCTTCATGACATTCTTGATTCATATCTACTTCCAACATATGACCGACTGTGGATAGTTTGAATAACTTAGTCATTCAGGAAGAACGACCTAGTTATTCTGGAAGTCAAAACATGCAAAGTGAAACACAAGAATAATCGAATCCAATATGATCTCAGAAGTTATGAATATAAATAAAGCACCTTTTATTTATCACCATATTGATTACCCATCATTCATTGCATACTATTTCAAGCTATCAACTTTATAGTTGAATTGAAACAATAGTTGTCCCATGCTCCAAGCATGTACACTATGTTTTCTAAACACTATTCATGCCATACACCAAGTATGCACACTATGTTTTTCTAAACACTAGTCATGTCATACACCAAGTATGCACACTATGTTTTTCTATGATTTTTACTTTGTGAAATAGACAATTGATCATAATTCCAATGATTCTCATTTCACAGTCCCAAACCCTTACCGCAAATGGAAGAATTCCAAATCCTGCCATTTACCTAAATTTCTTAGATTCTAAACTTATATGCATTGGTTCTCTTGTAATGATCACGCACAAAGTCACAAAGACTTGTCAACAGACATTACAGAGTATTCCAATGGAGATCATGTCACACCCCCAAACCAAGGATAGCGGAAACGTCCAGGGGTGGAGGACTTCATGTTCAGTATCACAACAATATGTATAATAGTGCTCAAAGTAAATACAACCATCATAAATATAATTGAAAAAGTTACACCAAAGTATTTGTTTACATGTTTCAAAATCAATTACAATATGATGACAAAAATAAATTGTTGACGGTTTAACGTCCCATCCTCAAAGCGCTGAAGTTTTCCTGTTTCACTGATTCCCTGAGAATACAAGTAGTTTTGAAAAGTGTCAACAATTAAGTTGGTGAGTTCATAAGAGTTTTGTTTGGAGTAGAAACCGTTTTCCTTTTTAAAAGCGATAGGATATGAATCCAGAAAATCCAATATTTTCTTAGTTAGGTGTAAACAAAATATTCCTATATGATGTGTTGATGAACCCTAGATTGACCCGTAGATTTCCTCTATAATCATCCAGCGTATATAAGTTATAGAAGATTTGAGTCAGATAAAACGTCGAATGTAGTGGGTCTGCCCTAGGTCCACAACCCAACGAGGAACAGGAGATGAGGCGGGCACCACCAATTCTAAGCCAATCCAGACTAAATTCTTGTATGACTCAAGCATATACGCTCAATGATTATAGTTGAAGTCTAACAATGCTAACCTTTAATGTGAATATAACCTATACATACCATAGTTCACCCGGGAGTAATAGAGATTAGTGAACCTGAACTATGCATATGATAGCTTATCAAAAGTGATGGTGAATATAACCTATATGATGTGTTAATGTATCCTAGATTGACCCGTAGATTTCCCCTATAATTGTCCAGCGTATATAAGTTATAGAAGATTTAAGTTAGATAAAACGTCGAATGTAGTGGGTCTGCCCTAGGTCCACAACCCAACGAGGAACAGGAGATGAGGCGGGCACCACCAATTCTAAGCCAATCCAGACTAAATTCTTGTATGACTCAAGCATATACGCTCAACGATTATAGTTGAAGTCTAACAATGTGAACCTTTAATGTGAATATAACCAATACATATCATAGTTCACCGGGGAGTAATAGAGATTAGTGAACCTGAACTATGCATATGAATAGCTTATCGAAAGTGATGTGATGGTGAATATAACCTATACATATCAAAAGTGATGGTGAATGCGAATATGACCTATACATATCATAGTTCACCGGGGAGTAATAGAGATTAGTGAACCTGAACTATGCATATGAATAGCTTATCGAAAGTGATGTGATGGTGAATATAACCTATACATATCAAAAGTGATGGTGAATGTGAATATAACCTATACATATCATAGTTCACCGGGGAGTAATAGAGATTAGTGAACCTGAACTATGCATATGAATAGCTTATCGAAAGTGATGGTGAATTCCTTTCTTGTAATTAAGTTCCTAGGGTAGATGAAACATAAACTATACCTATTATAGTTTATTACTTTGTTTGTAATATGTATTTACCATAACTATACCGATTATAACTAACGCGTTCGTTTGTGGGGGTATAATGGCTTAACTATACTTATTATAGATTATCTTAATCGTCCATAGCGGCAATAACTCTTTTGTAAGTGTAAGACCTTTAATATTGTGTTTGTTATATGAATAACCCTAAACTATACCTATTATAGTTTATCGATTTATTTCGTGGGAAATGAGCATAGGCCTTACTTGTCATAATTTATCAATGTTTATATTTTAATGGATATAGCCTCGTAATATCGTATATATATATATATATATATATATATATATATATATATATATATATATATATATATTTGTCATACTTCTGAAGGTGTAAATCCATTTGTTTTCTGATGTATGTCTATGTAAGAATACAAAATTTGTTATATATTGCAACTACACATAATCACATAACAATGTATACCTTGCTCAACATGTTACAAGGTGAAATGAAATTTATTGTGTTTTTCTGTTAATAACATTTTCTGTAACTGTTATTGGAAAAATTGTAGAAAAATCATAAAATGTCCAAATCAGGTTCTGTAACTTCTGAGAGTTTGTAAAATGAGTCTAGTTTGTTCATAATTTTTATTATAATTTTTAATGACCTCTAACTTGGGTGAGAAAGTCCATAATCACAGACTGGTCCGGATTGATGTTTGAAATGATAGGCAGTTTTGTAAAAATCACCATAAATTGTAGAAAAATCGTATGGAGATGTGCAAGTAGTCATTTTAAAGCTAAGAAGTGGAACTACATGCACCTAAAACAGTTTTGAAAACAAAAATATTTAAGATGTCCAAAACAGTCTGTGAATGGAGTGAAACGTTTATGATGAAAGCTGTTAGAAAAATGTAGTTATGTTCTAAGTATTTTAACTTGTATTCCCCCCCTAAAAACTTGAGAAAACGTGAAAATGTAGGGGTATGAACTCACCTTGTGTGGTTTCAGTAGGTAAGTGTTGAAGAAGAGAAGTGTTCAACCCGAGAACACTTGAAGAATCACTTGAAGATTCGAAGTTCTAACACAAATATTATGGAGTTTGTGTAAGATACCCATGATTTGGGTGGAAATAATTGAGATAATCATAAAGGAAATGGATTATGCTTACCAAATGTGGAGGAAAAACTCAAGATCAGCCCTTGAATCTCGAATTTCTAGAGAGAGAAAGTGAGAGAGAAAAGAGTTTGATCTTCTTGTGAAATGAGAGCAAATGAGAGAAAATGAGGAGAGAGGATGATTATCCAGCTCTCAAAAACGTGGGGATGGCTTGTAAAAAGGGGTAAAAGGTACAAGGTATGGTGGGGAGGAGTATGGGTTGTCATGGAGTGGGTATGGGGGTTGCTTGCGTCATAAAGTAAAGCAAAGTCAACACTCCATCTCTTTGTACTTTACCCACTTGCTTTTAATATTTAAATAAAGATTTTTATGAAAATATGATTAAATTATGAATATTTAGGGTTTATTATGTTAAAATATGATTTTGGGTGAAAACCCCGCGTTAAAATAATTCAAAACGGGCCTTAAACGTAAAATTATGCGAAAACCGGGAGAAATTGAGCTTCCAGCAAGACCTCTCGGTCCTAGGCCGAGGTTCGGTCCCTAGGCCGAGGCTCGGTCCATGCTGATGCTGAGTCGGAAACGAAGGCGCGAGCCAGAAGAAGGAGCGAAGGCGAAGGCGGGGTTCGTCCGAAGGCTCGGTCCGATGAGGAGTCAGAAGCGAAAGTCAGGGGTTCGGTCCGAAGTGATGCTAGAACCGAAGGGACTTCTGTGAACAGTAATGAACAGTACTTTCGGTTCGAACCTTCCTTCTATGCGAGGTTCGGTTCGGACCTTCCTTCTATGCGCGATTCGGCTCGGATGAACAGTGACTTCGGTTCGGTTCATGGGTCAGCAGCTTCGGTTCGGTTCATGAACAGTACTCTCGGTTTGGACCTTCATGAATAGTACTTTCGGTTCGGTTCATGAATAGTACTTTCGGTTCGGAGGGTTCGTTTCCTTAAGTCCGTTTTTCGCATAGACTTCCGTTTTTGGGCTATTTTTGCCAAATTCGAGGGTCGGGATGCCCCGAGTGATTATAGAAAGTTGGGGAGAGATTTCGAGAGAGATTTGAGAGAGATTCCACATACTCAGAGAGATTTAGGAGAGATTTGACATTCTTGGAGAGATTTCACATACAAAGAGATATATGGGAGAGATTTCACATACTTAGAGAGATTTGGGAGAGATTTAACATACTTGGAGAGATTTCACATACAAAGAGATATGTGGGAGAGATTTCACATACATAGAGAGATTTGGGAGAGATTTGACATATTAAGAGATAGAGTGAAAACGATTGAGAGAGGTTTCATTGGTGACCTTTTTGAGTGTTCGGCTTTGCAATGCTGGGTCTGTAAGTCCCGTTACGCCTTGTTTAAGGATCTTGCATACTCCCGATGAGTATGCAACATTGTTTTATCGGTTTGGCTCGCCACGTACCTCAGTTTTAGGTTAAGGAGATCTAGGTGTATGCACTTTTTGATTTAGGATCTCTCGTTAGAATAGAGAGTTGTTTAGGAGTTACTTATCATAAGCTCTAGCACTTACGGCAAGATGAGTGGACCGGTTTGACTTGTTGACTTTCGTTGACTTTGACTTGACTGAAAATTGACGGTTGTCACATCATCCCCCCGTTAGAGGGAATTTCGTCCTGAAATTTGAAATCAGGCAAGGAGTTTGAAAATGACTAAGGTCGGCTCTACATTGTTTTGATTCTGACTAAGAGACGAGTTATCATACATGAGAACTTAGCTTATACACATTATGATATAACCAATACTGGGCGGATAGTAAAATGTGTGATTCTATTTCAGTTTCACATCCCAACGAGGAAAAGAAACTAAGTCAGAATTCTCACATTTTATTATCTACCAGGTATTTGTTATATATAACTGGGGAATGTATAAGCGAGGAAATCATAACAAATAACTTAGTAATTCTTCTTAATGAATTAGAGTTCCTAGTTAGGGCTAACATTGAACCTAGATGTATTTTAACCGCTCACCTATAGAGTAGAAGCATGTTCTCGAAAGTTTGACCTACATCCCTATGATGCAGTCCCATTGCGGAGTCGAAGCAAATCCATAGAATGGTCTTATGACGGCGTTGGAATTTCCTATTGTTTATGCTCTTAGTTTAATCTTTGGCATTACTACTATGCATGCTTAAATCGATGTTAGACTTAATTAAATAAAGAAGTTTGGAAAGTGTTAGAAACACGTACTAATATTTGCGGGCAGTTCCGGGGTGGTCTCTCCTTCGGTGATCGCAAGTACCCTTCCACCACCACTGGCATCCCTTGCTCTTGGACAGTTCCTTTTAAAGTGGCCTGTTTCTCCACATTTGTAACAGGCTGGGCTTACTCCAGAGCCGGGGAACTGGTTGATGGGTCGTACCGGTGCCTTACAGAAATGGGTAGTGTGCCCTTTTCTACTGCAGTTCATGCAATGCAATTCTCTACAAGCCCCAGTGTGATGGAAGCTACACTTGTTACATTTCGGAAGGGTTCCAGCGTATTGCTTTATGGGAGTTGGCGTGGTGAGGGTTGTGGCAGCATGAATCGCAACAATTGGCGTGGTTGTCGGAGTGTCACGGCTAGCACGATGGTCGATGAGTTTTTGTGCCAACTCATTGGCGCTGTCGAAGGTAGTTGGTCTTGAGGCCAATACACTATCATGGATTTGGGATGATAGCCCCCAAAGGTATCGTTCTATCTTTTTCTCCTCTGGGGTGACCATTGCAGGACATAGGAGTGCTAGGTCATTGAATCGGGCGGTATAAGCTTCGAGATCCATCCCCGACATTTTGAGGTTCCAGAGTTCCTCTTCCAGTTTTTGCACTTCGCCTCTTGGGCAATATTCCTTCAGCATTAAAGCTTTTAGATCCTCCCAGCTTATAGAGTTAGCCACTGCAGGAGTAAGTGACTTAACTCGGCTATTCCACCAAGTAAGAGCTTTTCTTGTAAAAGTGAATGCCGCATACTTGACTTTGCTCGCTTCGGGACAAGCGCAGATTTAGAAGACTGCTTCGGTCCTTTCAAACCATTGCATCAGCGCGATGATGCCCCCGCTTCCGTCGAAAGGATCGGGTTTGCCATTTGTGAAGTCTTTGTAAGAACACTCCTTAGTGCGTCCTGTGTTGTCCCCCTGATTCGAGTTAGTATTCCCGGATCCGAAGCCGCCGGAACCATTTGTACCCATTTGCGACATTACTGCCGCCACTGCTGCTGTTACGGCCGCTTGAAACATTATGGGATCAAACTGCGGAGGGGGCGGTGCTGTGCTCCCGGAGGGTCTGGACTTTTTCTTTGGCGGCATAGTCCTGTCATAAGTTGGTAGAGACGTACAAACGATAAGTTTTTAATAGTAGTGACAAGTCAGATGTTATCAAGCCAGACTTGTCTGTATTATGTCCTGTCTTAAAAGTATTTTGTATTTAATTCATAACAAAGTCCCTATGAATGAATTTTAGTGGTAATGACTCAAATGCAACTTGTGATTTGTTTCGCCTGATCCCTTTCTAAAATTACTTGGTATATATTAAGAATTTCTTGGAGTTACCATATGCATATTGTTTGTAGTATAGGGTTCGAGGATAATAGGTCTACATCTCATTAACGTAAGGAAGATTTTGGGCAATGCTACGGTTCCCTTGAATAGTGTAGTCTCCGGATTCTGAAGGATTCGAATGTCTCCACTTAACAACCTAGGTTGGTCGTGTTCTTCTTTCCAGGTTTCCAAGCACTCTACCCAAGGAGGCGTTGGGCCTTGAATAACCGGACGAGGGTTAGGATTTGGAACAAGGGCCATCAGGGTAGGTTCTCCACTTCAGGGTCGGGGTCAGGACCATCAGCAAAGCCTCCAGCTTGGTGACCATCCAAAGGGATTCGGTAATCACTCTATGGCTCCTCTCCGAGCCATTCAGTATTGCCGTGGTTAGGGTAGTACGGGTCATCGTGGGGAAGGAATTTAGCCATAATACCTTCGCGAGAAATGGGGATATAAGAAATAACTAAGTAGACGTACTAATTAGATAATTATAAGGTGATATTTATCAGGTACTTCAATATATTATTTAGTGAATACTAGTCACATGTATTTGGGACAGGATAGACCTTCGAATAAGCGATCCTAACTCTAAATCCCCAATCCAACGAGAACAGGAAGTAAAGCAAAGATTCACAGATTCTAAGCCTATGACGTCCTGGATACATATAGTTTTATTGTATCCTCTAGGCAGTTATTGACCTATTGATAAAAATCTATTTAGTTCTCGAATAAGTAATTATAATAATTCCAAATACCCCTATGGTATTTCATTGTGGTAGTGTTGGTAAGTTTTTAGACTTGTTGCAACTCCTACGACCATTCCTGGGCATATGGTAATCATTTCTGGGTGAGACATAGTTGATCAGGCTATGTTATTCCCAGTCCTGACTATACATCCCCAAGCCTACTCGTATTGTTCAACAATTACTAGTTTTGTCCCATCCCACCGTGATACTGACCCTAGTGTGTGTGCACATGCTCCTACTTTTACCGAGGAATTATTTGTTTCTAAAAGTATAGTTGTTTTGAAAACTTTAAATCAGAGACTTTCGGTCCCAATGTATTTATAGTTTGTATATCTTATGTGGTTCGATATACTAAGTTCACTATAAACAATGCTCTGATACCAATCTATCACACCCCCAAACCAAGGATGGCGGAAACGTCCAGGGGTGGAGGACTTCATGTTCAGTATCACAACAATATGTATAATAATGCTCAAAGTAAATACAACCATCATAAATATAATTGAAAAAGTTACACCAAAGTATTTGTTTACATGTTTCAAAATCAATTACAATATGATGACAAAAATAAATTGTTGACGGTTTAACGTCCCATCCTCAAAGCGCTGAAGTTTTCCTGTTTCACTGATTCCCTGAGAATACAAGTAGTTTTGAAAAGTGTCAACAATTAAGTTGGTGAGTTCATAAGAGTTTTGTTTGGAGTAGAAACCGTTTTCCTTTTTAAAAGCGATAGGATATGAATCCAGAAAATCCAATATTTTCTTAGTTAGGTGTAAACAAAATATTCCTATATGATGTGTTGATGAACCCTAGATTGACCCGTAGATTTCCTCTATAATCATCCAGCGTATATAAGTTATAGAAGATTTGAGTCAGATAAAACGTCGAATGTAGTGGGTCTGCCCTAGGTCCACAACCCAACGAGGAACAGGAGATGAGGCGGGCACCACCAATTCTAAGCCAATCCAGACTAAATTCTTGTATGACTCAAGCATATACGCTCAATGATTATAGTTGAAGTCTAACAATGCTAACCTTTAATGTGAATATAACCTATACATACCATAGTTCACCGGGGAGTAATAGAGATTAGTGAACCTGAACTATGCATATGATAGCTTATCAAAAGTGATGGTGAATATAACCTATATGATGTGTTAATGTATCCTAGATTGACCCGTAGATTTCCCCTATAATTGTCCAGCGTATATAAGTTATAGAAGATTTAAGTTAGATAAAACGTCGAATGTAGTGGGTCTGCCCTAGGTCCACAACCCAACGAGGAACAAGAGATGAGGTGGGCACCACCAATTCTAAGCCAATCCAGACTAGATTCTTGTATGACTCAAGCATATACGCTCAACGATTATAGTTGAAGTCTAACAATGTGAACCTTTAATGTGAATATAACCTATACATATCATAGTTCACCGGGGAGTAATAGAGATTAGTGAACCTGAACTATGCATATGAATAGCTTATCGAAAGTGATGTGATGGTGAATATAACCTATACATATCAAAAGTGATGGTGAATGTGAATATGACCTATACATATCATAGTTCACCGGGGAGTAATAGAGATTAGTGAACCTGAACTATGCATATGAATAGCTTATCGAAAGTGATGTGATGGTGAATATAACCTATACATATCAAAAGTGATGGTGAATGTGAATATAACCTATACATATCATAGTTCACCGGGGAGTAATAGAGATTAGTGAACCTGAACTATGCATATGAATAGCTTATCGAAAGTGATGGTGAATTCCTTTCTTGTAATTAAGTTCCTAGGGTAGATGAAACATAAACTATACCTATTATAGTTTATTACTTTGTTTGTAATATGTATTTACCATAACTATACCGATTATAACTAACGCGTTCGTTTGTGGGGGTATAATGGCTTAACTATACTTATTATAGATTATCTTAATCGTCCATAGCGGCAATAACTCTTTTGTAAGTGTAAGACCTTTAATATTGTGTTTGTTATATGAATAACCCTAAACTATACCTATTATAGTTTATCGATTTATTTCGTGGGAAATGAGCATAGGCCTTACTTGTCATAATTTATCAATGTTTATATTTTAATGGATATAGCCTCGTAATATCGTATATATATATATATATATATATATATATATATATATATATATATATATATATATATATATATATATATATATATTTGTCATACTTGTGAAGGTGTAAATCCATTTGTTTTCTGATGTATGTCTATGTAAGAATACAAAATTTGTTATATATTGCAACTACACATAATCACATAACAATGTATACCTTGCTTAACATGTTACAAGGTGAAATGAAATTTATTGTGTTTTTCTGTTAATAACATTTTCTGTAACTGTTATTGGAAAAATTGTAGAAAAATCATAAAATGTCCAAATCAGGTTCTGTAACTTCTGAGAGTTTGGAAAATGAGTCTAGTTTGTTCATAATTTTTATTATAATTTTTAATGACCTCTAACTTGGGTGAGAAAGTCCATAATCACAGACTGGTCCGGATTGATGTTTGAAATGATAGGCAGTTTTGTAAAAATCACCATAAATTGTAGAAAAATCGTATGGAGATGTGCAAGTAGTCATTTTAAAGCTAAGAAGTGGAACTACATGAACCTAAAACAGTTTTGAAAACAAAAATATTTAAGATGTCCAAAACAGTCTGTGAATGGAGTGAAACGTTTATGATGAAAGCTGTTAGAAAAATGTAGTTATGTTCTAAGTATTTTAACTTGTATTCCCCCCCTAAAAACTTGAGAAAACGTGAAAATGTAGGGGTATGAACTCACCTTGTGTGGTTTCAGTAGGTAAGTGTTGAAGAAGAGAAGTGTTCAACCCGAGAACACTTGAAGAATCACTTGAAGATTCGAAGTTCTAACACAAATATTATGGAGTTTGTGTAAGATACCCATGATTTGGGTGGAAATAATTGAGATAATCATAAAGGAAATGGATTATGCTTACCAAATGTGGAGGAAAAACTCAAGATCAGCCCTTGAATCTCGAATTTCTAGAGAGAGAAAGTGAGAGAGAAAAGAGTTTGATCTTCTTGTGAAATGAGAGCAAATGAGAGAAAATGAGGAGAGAGGATGATTATCCAGCTCTCAAAAACGTGGGGATGGCTTGTAAAAAGGGGTAAAAGGTACAAGGTATGGTGGGGAGGAGTATGGGTTGTCATGGAGTGGGTATGGGGGTTGCTTGCGTCATAAAGTAAAGCAAAGTCAACACTTCATCTCTTTGTACTTTACCCACTTGCTTTTAATATTTAAATAAAGATTTTTATGAAAATATGATTAAATTGTGAATATTTAGGGTTTATTATGTTAAAATATGATTTTGGGTGAAAACCCCGCGTTAAAATAATTCAAAACGGGCCTTAAACGTAAAATTATGCGAAAACCGGGAGAAATTAAGCTTCCAGCGAGACCTCTCGGTCCTAGGCCGAGGTTCGGTCCCTAGGCCGAGGCTCGGTCCATGCTGATGCTGAGTCGGAAACGAAGGCGCGAGCCAGAAGAAGGAGCGAAGGCGAAGGCGGGGTTCGTCCGAAGGCTCGGTCCGATGAGGAGTCAGAAGCGAAAGTCAGGGGTTCGGTCCGAAGTGATGCTAGAACCGAAGGGACTGTTGTGAACAGTAATGAACAGTACTTTCGGTTCGGACCTTCCTTCTATGCGAGGTTCGGTTCGGACCTTCCTTCTATGCGCGATTCGGCTCGGATGAACAGTGACTTCGGTTCGGTTCATGGGTCAGCAGCTTCGGTTCGGTTCATGAACAGTACTCTCGGTTCGGACCTTCATGAATAGTACTTTCGGTTCGGTTCATGAATAGTACTTTCGGTTCGGAGGGTTCGTTTCCTGAAGTCCGTTTTTCGCGTAGACTTCCGTTTTTGGGCTATTTTTGCCAAATTCGAGGGTCGGGATGCCCCGAGTGATTATAGAAAGTTGGGGAGAGATTTCGAGAGAGATTTGAGAGAGATTCCACATACTCAGAGAGATTTGGGAGAGATTTGACATTCTTGGAGAGATTTCACATACAAAGAGATATGTGGGAGAGATTTCACATACTTAGAGAGATTTGGGAGAGATTTGACATACTTGGAGAGATTTCACATACAAAGAGATATGTGGGAGAGATTTCACATACTTAGAGAGATTTGGGAGAGATTTGACATACTTGGAGAGATTTCACATACAAAGAGATATGTGGGAGAGATTTCACATACTTAGAGAGATTTGGGAGAGATTTGACGTACTTGGAGAGATTTCACATACAAAGAGATATGTGGGAGAGATTTCACATACTTAGAGAGATTTGGGAGAGATTTGACATACTTGGAGAGATTTCACATACAAAGAGATATGTGGGAGAGATTTTACATACTTAGAGAGATTTGGGAGAGATTTGACATACTAAGAGATAGAGTGAAAACGATTGAGAGAGGTTTCATTGGTGACCTTTTTGAGTGTTCGGCTTTGCAATGCAGGGTCCGTAAGTCCCGTTACGCCTTGTTTAAGGATCTTGCATACTCCCGATGAGTATGCAACATTGTTTTATCGGTTTGGCTCGCCACGTACCTCAATTTTAGGTTAAGGAGATCTAGGTGTATGCACTTTTTGATTTAGGATCTCTCGTTAGAATAGAGAGTTGTTTAGGAGTTACTTATCATAAGCTCTAGCACTTACGGCAAGATGAGTGGACCGGTTTGACTTGTTGACTTTCGTTGACTTTGACTTGACTGAAAATTGACGGTTGTCACAGATCAACTCCATGGAAACGAAGTCTCATATTCAAAGTTCATTTCCTTTGAACATTCTTATTGCATTAAGTTTCCTAATCATACACATATTTGAAGTATAACTTCCACCTATGGGAACATTTCCATATTCCCCGTTTGACTATTACTCCGAACAAGTGTTGCCTCTTTTCAATATGTCAATATGGTCTTTCCAAAATTAATACTATACTTCCAACTTTCTCTGAGCAACCAATCTTTGGTAAACCTTAGATTGTCCTCGACAATTGTTTAATCATTTAGTTATATCCAATTCAAGACCTTTTTCCCTTCTTAATGCCCTAGGCATTTGGAAAATTTTAGAAAGGATGAATATTGTAGCACATGCAATCGATCCTATATCTGAAGCATATGGGACACGATTAATGATGTCTCATATAAAGACATGATACGGGACCAATCCTTTTGCTACAATATTTCTATTTTCCTAGTTCTCATAATTTAGCTTATGAAAAGGGATGCCGTAATCGTAATCGAATTTTAGAACGCAAATAATGTACCCATATATAGAGTTTCCTTATGTTGAGCCATTCCAACACAAAATTCATATATATCCTTGACTAAAGATGATAAAAACCTCAATCTAAGCTTTTAGAATTGAAATGAAGTATAATTTCCTCTCCCTTAATTATACCAAAACAAATTTTTCCCAATTGAATCTTTTGTTTTCTATAATTAACATTGCTAACTTGCAATACTAATAATAATTATCATGCTCCTAGTAACATGATTATTATTAGCATGACACTTATGCTCCTACTAGCTTTGACATGTACTCAGAAATCAGATGAACTTCTAGAAATCAATACTTTATTGACTTTCTTACCAAAGTTTAGACTTCTAATACGAGATGCTTTGATAAAAACTTAATCAAAATCATACACCATTCCTTAGATAGCACATATGTGTGTCTAAACAATTTCAGAACTATGAAAAGAGATGTGGTAATCATAGTCTCAATTGTTTAGATCTTTTCCATTCCTCACAAGTCCATGTTAGTGTGCCGGTTAAGCACACACGCTCCACCAACGACTTTGAGTATGCAAATATCACAATTTCTATCTACTTAAAATATACTTAGTGGAAGCGTTTCCTCACCATCATTTTCATGAATTGGAGAGAAACCTTATGACACTTAAATTTTATGGTGTATGTGTTCTTATCCATGTGAATTTGTCAAAACCATAATCACAAGACAAGGGTAGTGACAAATCCAAACTCATATGGATTGAACTTGTGCAATCTTAACTTCTTGCCACCTGCCAGCACAAGGGCCTGCCATTGCTTCCAAGTTGTTATGCAACCAATTGACAAGTCTCAGAACTCATATGCAAAGCCAACTTTAACTGGAATGGGCACATAAATAGAAATATGCCAACACGATAGGTTGTAAACCTCACGTCGTGTGATAGTGATAAACTACAGGTTTTTATTCTTGGTCGGATCTTTATGACTCCCACTGTCCCCTTGACATATAAGACTATCTTGCCAAATATTCAAGAGTTAGTGCGGATTCTTTATCAAGAAAAAAACTCCACACAATTGGCCTTAGTTGTTCTTTTTTTTTATCCAAAACATCACAACTTACCAATTTCAAATGCACAAGAGCAGGACACTTTTACTCTTACATTTGACAAGGGTTATAAACCTTTCTTCAAGATATGTCACGCAAGTTACAGTCTTGGAGTATGACTCTAAGAATTATTTTGGAACGAAGTATGACTAATCTTCTTGATTTAACCATTTCAACAATTCAAGATTACTCTTCTTAGTCATAAGAATGTGCTAAGATGTCCTTAGAGGACCAATTGTGATATGGTTTTTTAATCATTAAGATGATCACAAAACATGATACTAAAGTACTCCCATCTTTTCAGATTTGAGAAACTTTTATCTTTCTTGCTAATTTGATTCTTCTCATTCGTTCTGGCATACATCGAAACTTTTCCAATGTTTCAGAATTATACTTAAACTTGTAAGTATAACCATATTTACAAAACTTTAGTAAATCATGACAAATAGTCTTATCGATCTTTTGTGGTGGACTTGACCAATGCACAAGAATGTGTACTCGATCCCTTAGTCCTTCACTTGACTCACATATACATGTGAACAAGGAATTAGTCTTAGTTTTCCAAAGATGAAAATTCTCATTCATCATACTATACAACTTGTATGATTCCAAGTTTCTATCCAACTAAAAGCTTGAGTGATGAGAATCTTTCCTTATTTGATTCTTAAAACATCAACATGTGACCCAGTCACATCATGTAATAAGGATCTCATAATAGAAGCTTAACAGAGTGAAATAGTGGACTTTACCTGAAGTAGAGTCAAACTTCTTGACTTGATCTACCTTATGATATTTCAGGTAACTAGGCAGCTTCACAATCAATGCCCCTTCCTTTTGCAAGAGTAACATATGGACTCTCTGGGGATGGTACATGGGACTACCGCAGACTTGCGTTTCTATTTACCATTTGGTCAACCGAGTTGACTATGGACAATCCCTTTCCTTGGAAAGAGAAATCCTTTTCTAGATATCCAATGTTACCATTGTCAATGTCCATTAGGAAGTTGATCTCCTAATCAAATTTGCTTTACTAGTCCTCAAATCATTGTTGATTCAACAGCACCAAGCAAATAGATAAGATCATTATGGTTCATGTCGTAGTCTGTTTCATAGTAGTCCCAAAGGAACTCACTATGTGACTTAGAAAGTGATTTAACATCCAACTTTCTTAATATTTTGACACCCAACTCTCCTGGATTGTCAATATGTGACTTCATATCCAAGATGCTATCAACCATAGACCTTGCTTGCCAATAGGGCTTGATCGATGTGTTGGTTAACCACGCGTGCTCCACCAATACTATGATAAACATTAAATTACCATTTACCTACCTTGTTAAATCCAACTAGTGTGCTGGTTACCCACACGCGCTTCACTGACCGACTTAAGAAAAGTGCAAAGTGTAATTTCATGGGTTAGCACCAAATTCAAATTTTCCTAAAGTAACTAAGATTGGGTATTTGGAAAAGGTTTAGTTACTTTATATTTATCATTAATACTTTTAATGAAGGGAGTATTCTACTCCTTGTCCTACCCGTTCGGCTAATGACTCTCCACCAGTCCAGGAAGCGGTGGCTGAGAGTGGACACCCATTAAACTATCATTTTATAGGTAGTAACCATATACCCCCCGCCCTTATAGAACGGCTTTGTGAATGAGTCTACTAATGGTAAGACTGGCTTGCTCTTATACATATATATTATTAACGTATATTACTATAAAGTATAAGGGTTGAATTTTAACTTTTAAAATTCTAAGGGCTTAACTTGGAATTAAAGTATTCATAAGGGAAAACTTTACAAATTCCAAAACTTGAGGGTACGTTTTGAAACTATTCAAAACTATTCAATTCCATAACTTATGTGTTTAAAGTAGTTTTAATTCAGAAACTCTTCAAGTTCCATAACTTGAGGACAACTTATGGAAGACTTTAAACTATTAAAAGAATATGACTTTTTCTTTATTCATAACCTATGGAAATATTTATGAGTTTTATGAATCTTAAATGTGACTTTTCATATAACTTGAGGACAAGTTACAAAAACACATTTTAGAACCAAATCTTAGATTAAATTGGATTGAAAACAACAATTTCACATAACTTTTCTATTAATCTAGGCAACTGATAAGAACAAGATAATTCAATCAAACTTTTTCATGTAATTAGCCTAACCACTAAAGTAATACATAACATGAATCTATTAACAATTATCTTCGGAATTAGATTAGCATGAACACTACCACACCAAAAATAGGTTTATACGTTGAAAAACAGCTTAGGGTAATGTTCCTAGTCCAATTCAAGCCAAAACAGTCGAAGATATGCTGTCTGGGGGTCCAAATCGTCGAGTGCATGAACCAACTCGGCGAGTTGGATGAATTTAGCCTTGGACTCACCGAGTCCCTTCATGGACTCGACGAGTCTGCTGAGCAGACAGGAACAAACTTCGATTTTTTAGCCAATTTGGCAAGTATAACAAGAAAACAAGCCTACTCTCTGATACCACTCTTGGGTTATGATCATTCTAACACTCCTAAGTGTACATGCAACCCTAAATACCCTGGAGCTATGTTTTATCTATTATACATGCAAATATGAATATTCCAAGGCATTACCCTAACTAGCATAGAAACATAAGTAATAGTATAACAAAACTCGATATAATACATACCTTTTTGATGTAGCTTGATTCCATGGAGCTCAAGAACCTAGTGCCCAAAGTGTGACACCTAAAATGGTTCACACTACATCCAATACACTTGGAATAACTTAGAGAGAAATAAACCACTTCATTAAATCGGCTAGCCCTCACCATTCCATTATTTTGCCCCATTTTTTGGAAGAATAAGATGCTTATATAGTGTGTCTCAATTAGGGTTACACCATGTAAACCCTAATTGTCATGGCCTTTCATTTCCATGATCCATGGGTATAAAAACACCATGGAGCATCCATGTACCATCCAATGGGTTTTAGCCCAACTTGATAATCCATGGAGCATTAGCCCTACTATACAAGTATGGAAGATTTACACAATCAACCCATATATTTAATTAGTCTCCTTTTTATCACTTAATTAATTCCAAATTAATTCTTGATCAATACTAATTAAATAATCTTATTAATATATATTAGAACTTATAGTATATTAATAAACCTTAAGTGTTATTTTTCTCATTTTAGTCTATCCAAATGCATGATGCAATGCAACCCAAATGGACCATGCCAATCCGGTCAAGTACATACCAAATATAGTTATGAACGTAGACACTAATTCAACATAATCAACTTAATACTTGAATTAAAACAATAGTTATCCCATGCTCCAAGCATGAAAACTATGTTTGTCTATGGTCCTTACTTTGTGAAATAGATCTGTTGAAAACACTTCAATGATGCTCATTTCACAATTCCAAATCCTTAGTGTAAGAACACCTAATTCTTACCACGATTAGAATGTGTTAGATTCTAAACTATCATGCAATGTAACTTTTGTAATGTTGATGTACCAAAGTCACAGAGACTTTGCCAATGACATTACAAACTATTCTCGTTGGAGATTGATAACAAAATCTTTCCAAGGAAGTGAAGTCTCAAATTCAAAGTACATTCCTTTGAACATCCTTTTTGCTCAAAAGTTTCTAACTTACACACGAACACCCATTTATGTAAACATTTCCATATTTTCCATATGACAACTCATTATTAATAGAATCATGTCTATTCATAAGAATGTCAATATTGTCCATTCAATACTATACTTCCAGCTGCCCACAAGCTACCAATCCTTGGCGAACCTTAGATTGTCATTGACAGTTTTTTAACCACTTTAGTCATATCCGGTTCTAGCCCTTTTTTCCCTCTTAATGCCCTACGCATTTTGGAAATTTAGAACACGCGAATATTATAGCACATGTAATCGATCCTATACCGAAGCATATGCGACACGATTTATAAGGTCTTACATAAAGACGTGATACTCGACCAGTCTTTTGCTATAATATTTCTATATATAATTCTCATGTTGAAGCACTTTAACACTTCACATAATAATCATGCTCCCACTATCATGATAATTATATTCTTACCAGCATAACACTTATGCTCCCACTAGCTTTGATATGTGTTTCTAAACTATTTTCAGAACTTACAACATTAAGTCCCAAATGTTCAAACTATTTGCCACTTCTCAAAATCCGAACTATGAAGAGGGATGTTGTAATCATAATCGAATTTGAGATTGCAATTAACACAACTGCTATCTCCTTAAAATCTACTTAGTGAAAGTGTTTTCTCACTATCATTTTCATGAATTGGAGAGTAACCTTATGAAATTTAGATTTTATGGTGTATGTGTTCCTATCCATATGAATTTGTCATTTCCAACCATTATCAAAAGACAAGATGCATGACAAATTCAAGCTCGTATGGACTGAACATGTTCAAT
This sequence comes from Lactuca sativa, assembly GCF_002870075.4. Classification (NCBI taxonomy): domain Eukaryota; kingdom Viridiplantae; phylum Streptophyta; class Magnoliopsida; order Asterales; family Asteraceae; genus Lactuca; species Lactuca sativa. The sequence goes on from NC_056626.2 coordinate 253,563,914, forward strand.
CTTAATTTCTTCCCACTTGGCAGCACAAGGGCCTACCATGTCTTCCAATTTGTTCAATAGATCACCCATACTGATCAATGAACATTCACTGATCAAGGTGCTTTTCCCTATACAAACAATTGAGAACTCACAGAACTCATATGTATAATCAACTTTAACTAGAATTAGCACAAAAACAAGAATATGTCAACACGATAGGCAACGAACCTGAAGTCTTGTGCTAGCGATAAACAATAGGTTTTATTCTTGATTGGTTCTTAAAGCTTTTCAAGATCTTTAACATTCCCACTAACCTCTTTACATCTAAGATTCTCTGTCAAGAACTATTCCTTGACAAACAAATATTCAAGAGTTAGTGTGGTTTCTTATCAACAATGACACTTCATATAATTGGTCTCAGTGGGTCTTTGTCTTACCCAAGACATCACAACTACCAATCTTAAATGTGCAAGAGTAATAAAACTTTTCTACTCCATATTTTATGATGTGTTATAAACCTACTTGGAACATGGCACTCATAACTCTAAGACTCGATTTTGGAACGAAGTATGATACAACTTTTTGATTTAGCCATTTCAACGATTCCCGATTTCTCTTCTTAGTCATTCAAGTGCACTAAGGTGTCCTTAGAGGATCAATTGTGATATGGTTTCTCATAATCATTAAGGTAATCATAAAACTTGATACTAAAGTACTCTCCTTTCCTTTCATATTGGAGTAATTTTTATCTTTTTGCCCAATTGATTCTTCTTATTCGTTTTGTTATACATTGAAACTTTCACAAAGATTTAGAATTACACTTAATCTTGTAAGTATAACCATATTTACCAAGATTTTAGTAAATCATGATGAATAGTCTTATCATTATTTGTGGTGGACATGATCTAGTACACAACCAAGTGTACCCGATCCCCTAGTCCTTCACTTAACTCACATATACATTTGAATAAGTAATTAGTCTTAATTTCCCAAAGATGAAGGTTCTCGTTCATCATACAATACAATTTGCGTGATTCCAAGTTTCTGTCCAATTGAAACTTGGTGCTGAGAATCTTTCCTTATTTGGTAAATTCTCGACACTCCCACAAATGAAAGAATCAAATCCATTTTAAACATTGCTAAAAATACAAAAATACAAACATGAATTTTCACAAATGTCATTGAAAGGAAATATAAATATAAGATAAAATCAAATTTTTATTTATTTATAAAATGCACAAATACTTGTCCTTACAATGCAATTACAAATGAAACTATGTTTCTAAATATTTCTAAACAATCTATCATAACTCATAAGCAGCAGCTCAAAAATCCGATCATCGAATCAGGCCATCAAAATCCATCTCTTCGCGATCATATTCAACTTACTCTTCCTTTAAGCTTCCTTTCTCTTCTTCGATCCTACAAAACATCAAAATGTAATTACATTACATCATGTATTAATAATCTCCAAATAGGAACTTAATAGAGTTAGATAATGGACATACCTGCAGCAGAATAAAACATTATGACTTTACCATCCTTGTGGTCCTTTAAGTAGATACGACAGCTTCACAACCAATGCCCCTTCTCTTGGCAGTAGAAACAAACAGATTCTTTTGGAATGGCACACGGGACAAACTCAGACTTAGTCTTTGTCTTTACCATTTGGTCAAACGACTTGACCAGGGCTGATCCATTTCCATTGTGAAGATACGACTTTTCTGGACTATCAATGTTTCCGTTGTCAATGTCCATGGAAGTTTAGGAGGTAGATCTTCCAATAAAATTTGCTTGACCAGTGCGCCAAATCATTTCTGATTCAGCAATAATTAGTAAATAGGTAAGATAAATAAGGTTCACGTCGTGGTCTGTCATATAGTAGTCTTTAACAAACTAACTATACAATTCAGAAAGTGACTAAAGAACCAAGTCAACAGCCAACTTCTTCGACATAACGACTCCTAACATTCCCAACCTTTCAAGGTGTGAATTCATCTCCTAGACATGTGCACACACAGTCCTTCCATCTTGGTTTTTGCTTGCCAATAGGGTTTGCGTGACCTTGGACTTTTCAAGTCTTCGAACATGTGAGTTTGAAAGAACTATTGGAGGAGGTGGAGGAAGTGAAGTATGATTTCTGTGAATATCATCTTCATGAGGAAAGCTTTCTCCAAAAGATTCGAGAAGATGATAGTTGTCTGAACTAGACATCTACAAGGGAGAAATTCAAGTTTAGTTGATTAAAGTCCTTAATATAACACCCAAACGAAATATTAAGACTAGGACCCAACACAATAATTTACAATTCGGAAGAGGGATGTTGTAATCCAATTGCAAACTATTTGTCGGTAGGTAAATGATAATTTACCAATTCCACCATGAAAATGAAATTTTAAGCGAATTTAGTTTTAAATGAAACTCCTAGATCTTTTGAGATTCATTGAACTTTTCAATGGCATGTTTAGTCTCGATTACGCCCTTCAAGTTTGTGATTGGGATACCGAGGATCACTAACAAGGAGTGAATAACCATGCAAATATACTTGGTACTCTCGATGTCATTTATCACCTAATCAATGTGCCGGTTAACCACACATGCTCCATTGATCTATGAAAAACTACAACCTACCCTTTGTCACCCTTACTAGTCCACGTTAGTGTGTCGGTTAGCCACACATGCTCCACTAACGACTTGGCAATGTGCAAAGTGCAATTTCATGGGTTAGCACCAAATTCACATTTTTCCTAAAGTAACTAAGATTGGGAATTTTATAAAACATTTAGTTGCTTTATAATTATCATTAGACTTTTATTGAGAATTAACATCCTATCCTACCTGTTCGACTGACAACCCTTCACCAGTCAAGGAAACGGTAGGTGAGAGTGGACACCCATTAAACCACCATTTTATACATAGTAAACTTATACCCCCTGCCTTATAGACTGACTTCGTGAATGAGGCTTATTAATGGTAAGACTAACCTTTTACTTATACATATATAATCTATTAAACTTCGAATTTTATATAGTATAAGGGTGTATTTTAAACTTTTAAAATACTTTGTGGTTTAATCTATTAATTAAGCTATACTCTTAATTTAATTAAACTTGAACCATGTGATTATGGATTTATTAATCTCTTTTAATTAAACACTTTAATTAATTAAATGAAATCCATGAAGTTGTAATTTGAACTAGTCAAAGCATCAAGGTTCTAAATATAAAAAATTCAAAATTAAAAACTATTTAATTAATTTTTAAGTTATGAACCTAAGAGTTTCACCTTTTGAAACCTTTTCAATATTCTATAAATGTGACTTTTCAACTTTCAAAACTTGAGGGCATGTTTTGTAACTCTTAAAAAACCTTTGAGTTTCAAACTTGATGACAAGATATGTAACTCCATAAAAAAAAACTTTTGAGTTCCAGAACTTGATGACAAGTTTTGTAACTGCTAAAAATATTTAAGTCAAAATTTAAAACCAATAAAATAATCATAATTTTATCTTTTACAAATTTGACTTAATCCAACTCTTAAAGTAAGATAACTTCAAATCAAAATATTACAAACAATTAGCTTGTCATATAAACTAGTAATAATTTCATGATTGGACAATTTATCTTTTAATTCGATGGGATAATCATTACCATATAAAAAAGGAAATTTTAACAGTCAAAAACACTTTATGGTAATGATTCTAATCCAAAACTAGGCCAAAAAACTGAAAAAATCATCCACTGAACAGTCATCACGTCGTGGTAACTTTGACCACGTCGTGGTGATCATGCAGATTAAAATAAACGATTTTTTCTTAAATTGAACAATTAACCAAGCATCAATATAACAAAAAACAAATCATGGCTCTGATACTACTATTCGGTTTTAGGTGCTACAACATCCTACGGTGCACATACAACCCTAAATTCTTTGGATCTAAGTTTTCTCTAGTTATACATGCAATAAAAATTTCCAAAGCATGAATCCTACAACTAGCATACAATTTGGGATGAATCATAAAAGTAAGTTAGAAAATTACCTCTTGTTGTAGCTTGTTAAATTTTGGCCTTTAAGAACTTAGCACCCGCAGTGTGATGCCTCAAACGGTTCACAACACACCATGACCAAATGGAGAGCTTGAGAGAGAGGTTATTAAGCACAAAATCGGCTATATAAACTCCAAGAACACTAGTGTCCAATTTTAGGCTATGAGATAACATGTATATAGTGTAGGATTCCAAGGATAATGGGTAAACCCTAATCCATACACATATGCTTATGATCCATATCTCATGTTGCTTAACTCTTCATGGATACTTACATAAACTTAGCCCATCATGGATCTATAGCCCAAACTATATATATATATCACAGATTTACATAATCAGTCCCCGTTAATTTAATTAGTCTATTTTGTTCACTAAATTAATTCCAAATTAATTCTTGATCAATACTGATTAAATATGATTTCATATTAATATATTATACTTTTAATATATTAACAAATCACAAGTAACCTCTTTCTCAAATATCCACCCTATCAGATTGTTCTGCTGAAGGCAACCCAAAAGAACCATGATACTCTCGGGTTAAGTGTGTACCAATTATAGTTATGGGCTTAGACACCTAATCCAACAATAACGGTTATTGTCACTAGGGTAATGCACCTCACAAGGCACGATTATCGCTGAATGTCCCGCTAAAGGGCCTTGACCTTGTGTCATGCTAAACTGTGGAAATATGTCTTCGAATATTTTTTTCACAGGATGGTTTTGTGAGTTATTCCTTATTAACTCTCACTGGCACTCGAATGATACACTCAACTGAGATTCAGAAACCATTGAACGTCTCGCCAAGAGCCAAGTTAACTTGAAAAACTGTATTGAGATCTTTGATCGAGGATATGTAGGGGCTAACATCAAAAATAGCCATGAGTAGTTCTCCGTTACACATCAAATCGCAGTGTGTTCCTTCGTGTTCACATAGATATTGCGAGTAGTCTCCATCTGAGCCAAGGCTGGGTTCATAAACAACTGTGGTCAGAAGGGTCTTTATGATTCTTTGATCCACAAGGAATTTTTAGTCATGGTTACCTTTTAAGACGCATATTTGATTGATAAAGAAATTTCATTTAATGGAACAAGAAGTGAAGATTATTTTTCAACACACAACCTTTCAACCCCAAAAGCAAGTTGAAGCTGTATTTGAAGTTATGTGTCAAATTGCATTGAAGCATCCTCAATTAATTTCCTTGTAACGACTTAAATTTTCAAAACAATTTTTCATTTCTTTAAAACATTATTTCATTCAAGACAAACCATAAAATCCAATGTAACATGGTCATAATACAAAACATATCAAAGCCCAAGATCAACATATCCAAATCTGCCCGTGTGTGTACGAGTCACGTCGGCGCCTTCCATGGTCCTCACTAGTACCTGAAACACATTACACATAAACACTGTAAGCAAGAAGCTTAGTGAGTTCCCCAAAATACCACTTACACTCACCTTTCTAGGCTATACTCCACACGACCTTCCAGTCCATGTGTCTCAGGGGACTTCCGTCCCAACCCGGTAAACCTTCCGGTCCACATCATAATGCCTTCCGGCCCAAATCACGCATAGCATACATATCACATACATAGCGCATACAAAACAGGAAACTCATAGCATACAATGCATATATCTCATAGCATACTAGACCTTCCGGTCACACATAGGTACCCTTCCAGGTATAGTATAGTGAGAAGACTCACCTCGTATGATGTCTAGTAACTCACGTGCTCGATATCTCTGAATCTCGAAACAACGACCTAGCCTCGCTAATCACAACAAGTAATCATTCCAAATCATTAACAACTCTCAAGGCTATACTACACCCCTTTCTACAATCCCAAAGAAGGGTAAAAGCCCATTTTACCCCTCCCTGACTCAAAAGTCCAAATTTTGACCAAAACCCTAAAAGTCAACAAAAGTCAACAGTAAGCAGTACGCGGGGCGTACCAACTCCTGTACGCGGGGAGTACCCATGCACTCCACAATCGGGGAATGCGACCCCCTATGCGGCGCGTACTGGGATTACGCCTAGCGTAAATCCCAGTTTCCTACTTTCTTCCTTTTAGGTATTAAACAATTAAGACATAATCTCACATTCCAGATCTGGCCATTATAATACCTCTTAATCCATAAAGTCGAAACCTTTAAGCCTTTGCATGGCTATAAAGGTTCCCACACCCTCTAACACCTTTCCTTTCTCCTCCAAAAGTCTAGATCTCATGCATAGCTCGACATTTACATCCAAGATTGCATTTTTATGAACATACAACTCATATATTCCTGAAATATGCTAGATCTAGGCCGATGGAGACTATTTGCTCATATAGTCTCCATCTTGGGACCAAAAACCCTAGAATTTGGTCCAAGAAGCACACAACACAAATAACAAGGCAAGTTCTGAAGTTTATAGCTCAGGAAGAAGCTCCAACCTCTGTAGACCTCAAATCTACTCTTGTCCACCAACTTCTAGCTCCTACAATGGCCTCCTCTTCTCTTTCACCACCTTGAAATGGCACTTTGAAGCTTAGAACACTCACACACAAGCTAGGGACGAAGGGAATACGCTCTTAGGGTTTCTTTATGTGAGATGGTGGCTGAGGGACAAGGCCATCTCATTCCTTTTATAGCCCTCAAGTCATATTAGGGTTTTGCATCTAGGCCGGTTACACCCAGCGTAACCTTAGGTTCGCCCAGCGTACCCGGATAAATCTGCATACAAAATAAGCGCACGAGTACGCCCAGCGTACTCACAAGCCTAGCATTTACATAAAGGGACCTAACATGACAACTTGGAAAAGAAGAAGGGTTAAATGATTGATCCTGAATTTCGGGATGTTACAATTCTCCCCCACTAGAACCAGACTTCTCCCTCGAACTCTTTTGCCAAAAACAACTCTGGATGCTGCTCTCGCATCTCTGACTCTGTCTCCCACGTCAGCTCGGACCCCTTCCGATGCTGCCACTGAACCTGCACCAACAGTACCTCCTTGTTCCTCAGAACATTGATCTTCCGATCCCGGATCGCAATTGTTCTCTCAGCATAATTCAGGCCAGCATCCACCTGAATATCCTCCAGCGGCACTACCGCCGACTCGTCGGCTATACACTTCCTTAACTGAGACACGTGGAAGGTATCATGAATCTGGTTCAACTCCGCAGGTAGCTCCAATCGATATGCTACTCTTCCTACCTTCGCAATCACTCTAAACAACCCAATATACCCTGGCCCCAGCTTGCCCCTCTTCCTGAATCGAATCACTCCTTTCCAAGGCGACACCATCAGGAGTACAAAATCCCCAACCTGAAACTCGAGCTCGGATCGTCGCCTATCTGCATAACTTTTCTGGCGACTCTAAGCGGTCAACAACCTCTGTCTGACCTGCTCTATCTGCGCTGTCGTCTAAAGCACTATCTCCATACTACCCATCACATGTTTCCCTACCTCACCCCAGCAAATGGGGGTCCGACACCTCCTCCCATACAACAGCTCAAAGGGTGGCATACCAATGCTCGAGTGATGGCTGTTATTATAGGAAAACTCAGCCAAGGGCAAATACTTGTCCCAAATCCCTCCGAATTCCAATACACATGCCCGAAGCATGTCCTCGAGCCTCTAAATCATCTGCTCTCTCTGTCCGTCCGTCTGTGGGTGGTATGCGGTACTAAAATGCAGCCTCGTACCCAACTCCTCGTGAAACTTCTTCCAAAATCTGGAAGTAAAACGTACATCTCGGTCTGAAACAATCAAGATTGGAACTCCATGCCGCAATACCACCTCCCTCACGTACAACTCTGCCAGCCTCTCAGCAGAAGAGCTCTCACTGATAGCAAGAAAGTAAGCGCTCATCGTCAACCTGTCCACAATCACCCAAATCGCATCGACACCTCTTGCAGTCCTTGGCAATTTGGTGATAAAATCCATGGTAATCTGTTCCCACTTCCACTCGGGAATCTCCAATGGCTCCAACTTACCATGTGGACGCTAGTGCTCGGCCTTAACCTTGCGACAGGTCAAGCACCTCTCCACAAACCATGCGACATCTCTCTTCATACAGGGCCACCAATATTCCCTTTTCAGGTCCAAAAACATCTTAGTGGCCCCGGGATGGATCGAGAACCTCGATCTATGTGCCTCCTCCATCAAGATGGTATGCATTCCGCCCACAAACGGTACCCAAATCCGACCCTGAAAGGTCATTAGTCCTCAACTATCGGTAACGAACTCCGATACCTACCCGATCACCCGCTCCCTTTTGCGGTTCTCTGGTCTTACGGCCTCCGCCTAGGCCCCTCGAATGGTGTCCAACACCGGAGTCATCACTGTCAATCTCATACAAATGTCTCGTATCAGGGCGCTCTCCGCCCTACGGCTCAAGGCATCGGCTACAACATTAGCCTTGCCCGGGTGGTACAGGATCTCACAATCATAATCCTTTACCACATCCAACCATCTCCTCTGGCACATATTCAGGTTGGCATGATCCATCAAGTACTTCAAACTCTTGTGGTCTGTGTATATGGTACACTGAACCCCATACAAATATTGACGCCAGATCTTGAGGGCGAACACCACAACCCCCAGCTCTAGGTCGTGGGTGGGATACCTTGACTCATGAGGCTTCATCTACGTTGATGCATATGCTATCACATGCCCCCTCTGCATAAGCACTGCTCCCAACCCGGATATGGATGCATCACAGTACACCACAAAATCCTCCATCCCTTCCGGGAGTACGAGCACTGGGCCTTCGCACAACTTCTAGCGAAGTATCTCAAATGAGGTATGTTGCTCCGGACCCCAGGAAAAAGCGACACCCTTCCGGGTCAACCTGTTGAGTGGTACGGCGATCTTGGAGAAATCCTTGATAAATCTCCGATAATAGCCGGCCAATCCTAGAAAGCTCCTGATCTCGGTGGGCGACCTCTAAACCTCCCACCTCATGACCGCCTCAATCTTGGCCGGATCGACCAATATCCCATTCTGGTTTATGAGAGGTCCCAAGAACTGGACCTCTCGTAACCAGAACTCACACTTAGAGAATTTGGCATAAAGCCTATCCGATCTCAAAACTCCAAGGATCTCCCACAAATCCTCCTCATTTTGTTCTCTAGATCTCGAATACACCAAAATATCATCAATGAATACAATCACCGACCGATCCAGCATCGGTCTGCACACCCTGTTCATGAGATCCATGAACGCTGCTGGTGCATTGGTGAGCCCAAAAGGCATCAACACGAACTCGTAATGCCCAACCATGATGTCTCTGAAATATAACATAATAATATCAAGGACTCATTCGAGCATGCTAGCACTCGATAACTCAACCCTACTTGTTCCTTAGTACCCAATGGATTCTTACTTAGAGTGCGCACTGCTCCGGTGTCTTTGGTAGTACGGGCCCTTATACTACTGCCTACACCTCATCAGTATTCACCCTAAGTCCTCCTCCTTTGATCCCAGATCACAAGTACTCTATATCTCACTAGCGTACGCTACCCTTCGGTAGACCTCTTATCAGCCCCTCGCTGCTACCTACTCACTCTCAAGCATCACATAGAAGCATAACCCTTCCTAGGCTAAGGCATCACAAAATCAGGCCACTCTAGTCCTAATATGAATACCTAGCCAGGTCTAGCATGCATAATATAACATATCATATCTCATAACATATAACCTAAGGGAATTTTGGGGATTCACCGTTCGGGCGCTGGCTGACCGTACACACTGCTCCGCTCTGGATGTCTCAAAATCTCTTGCTTTTTAGAAATATTTGTTTTATCATTTGAAAATTTTCTCAAATCCTCAGTTTGAGTTCAGTTACGCCCGAAGATGAATCCGAATCCCTCAAACCAAGGCTCTGATACGAACTTGTAATGACGTAAATTTTCAAAATAATTTTTCATTTCTTTAAAACATAATTTCATTCAAGACAAACCATAAAATCCAATGTAACATGGTCATAATACAAAACATATCAAATCCTAAGATCAACAAATCCAAATCCGCCTGTGTGTGTGTGTGTGTACGAGTCACGCCGGCGCCTTCCCACGGTCCTTACTAGTACATGAAACACATTACACATAAACACTGTAAGCAAGAAGCTTAGTGAGTTCCCCAAAATACCACTTACACTCATACGCCTTTCCAGGCCATACTCCACACGTCCTTCCGGTCCATGTGTCTCAGGGGACTTCCGTCCCAACCCGATAAACCTTCCGGTCCTACCCGTGTCGACCTTCCTATCCATAACTCCCTGACCTTCCGGTCCACATCATAATGTCTTCCGGCCCATATCACACATAGCATACATAGCGCATACAAAACAGGCAAATCATAACATACAATGCATATATCTCATAGCATACCAGACCTTCCGATCACACATAGGTACCCTTCCCGGTACAGTACAGTGAGAAGACTCACCTCGTATGATGTCTAGTAACTCATGTGCTCGATATCTCTGAATCTCGAAACAAATACCTAGCCTCGCCTAATCACAACAAGTAATCATTCCAAATCATTAACGGCTCACAAGGGTATACTACATCCCTTTCTACAATCCCACAGAAGGGTAAAAGACCATTTTACCCCTCCCTGACTCAAAAGTCCACATGTTGACCAAAACCCTAAAAGTCAACAAAAGGTAACAGTAAGCAGTACGCGGGGCGTACCAACTCCTGTATGCGGGGCGTACCCTTGCACTCCAGAATCGGGGAACGCGACCCCCTACGCGGCACATACTGGGATTATGCCCAACGCAAATCCCAGTTTCCTACTTTCTTCATTTGAGGTCTTAAACAGTTAAGACATAATCTCACATTCCAGACCTGGCCATTCTAATACCTCTTAATCCATAACGTCGAAACCTTTAAGCCTTTACATGGCTATAAAGGTTCCCACACCCTCTAACACCTTTCCTTTCTCCTCCAAAAGTCTAGATCTCTTTCATGGCTCAACATTTACGTCCAGGATTGCATTTTTATGAACAAACAACTCATATAGTCCTGAAATTTGCTAGATCTAGGCCAATGGGGACTATTTCCTCATAAAGTCTCCATCTTGGGACCAAAAACCCTAGAATTTGGTCCAAGAATCACACAACACAAATAACAAGGCAAGTTCTGAACTTTATACCTCAGGAAGAAGCTCCAACCTCTGTAGACCTTAGATCTACTCTTGTCCACCAACTTCTAGCTCCTGTAATGGCCTCCTCTTCTCTTTTACCACCTTGAAATTGCACTTTGAAGCTTAGAAAACTCACACACAAGCTAGGGACGAAGGGAATACTCTCTTAGTGTTTCTTTCTGTGAGATGGTAGCTGAGGGACAAGGCCACCTCATTCCTTTTATAACCCTCAAGTCATATTAGGGTTTTATATCTCGGCCGGTTACGCCCAGCGTACCTGGATGAATCCGCGTACAAAATAAGTGCGCGAGTACACGCAGCGTACTCCTTAGTACGCCTAATGGACTCACAAGCCTAGCATTTACATAAAGGGACCTAACATGAAAACTTGGAAAAGAAAAAGGGTTAAATGATTGAACCTGAATTTCGGGATGTTACATTGCTGCTATCTGTGAACTTGCTGAAGTGATACAGAAGAATCGGTCTCTCTATAATTATATCTGAAGTTTCTCAAAGCTGAAAGTCCTGATTTACAAGAACCTATACAAGAAGCATCGATACCCAATGTGCATTCAAAGTTTAATTTTAAAGGAAGTCCATATATTCAAGATGAAGTCATTAATGTAGAAGTTTATATGTTCATCTTGAAGTTGTGAAGAAATCGAAGATAAAAGTTTAAGGTTAAGAACAAAGAGAAGATTGAAAAGAAAAGAAAGCTATAAACCAAGGGGGAGATTGTTAGGACATGATTTATGGTTTATACTTTACTTTTGATGACTTTTAGAGTTCTCGGTCTAGGATGGAAAACACCATGTTTTCGGTGGTGCTTGGACTGAAATCACATGTGATTTCGATGGGCTTAATGAGGATTTCGATTGGGTTTTGGACTGGGCGTTTGTAATTAGGTTTTGGTATATATAGTATTGTTTTCATCCGTGTAAAGGGTTGGTCATTATAAGAAGCTGATATCGAACTTAGAGAGAAAGAGAGAACGGAGAGTAATTGAGTATCTTATGTACTAGACTATTGATCAATATAGTATGCATTGAAGATTCAGTAACTATGTTCTTAATTCGCTTTAACTGTTTTGCATTAATCACTTGATTGGGATTCCACGCCAATTCTAGTGACTTCGATTGATACTTAAGATCGGGTTTTACAATATACTAACTCTTTTTTATATTATTATTTGTTTAAGTATTCTTTTAAGACAATCATTGTATGTTGTTGTTGAAACTTTAATGTAAGTTAGATTAGATTCATGTTATCGATCATATGTAATGGAAAGTGATATTGATAATATTTAATTAAATATTGTATATATGTTTTTATGTTTGTGTTGCTTCAAAGTAATAATTAATAAAAGATCATAGATATGCAATATTATCCATACTATCCATGTAGGTCTCTTTAAAATGAAAATTGTCTATCTTATCACTTTATATTTTAATATATGTTTAACATTTTAATTATAATAATAAGTGTCTTTTAAAAGTTTTCTTCTGTTTATTATTAATAGTAAGTGGTTTAAAACTAATGAACCATAATTAAAAATAATAAAAGTAAATTATAAAAATCATAGATATGTCATATTATCCAAGAAAGTCTCTTTTGAAATGCAAATTGTCTATCTTATCAGTTTATTATTCAGTGTATGTTTTACATTTAAATAGTAATATTAAGTGTTTCTTAAAAGTCTTGTTTAACGTATTAATAATAATAAGTGGTTTAAAACAAAAGAACAATAATTTTAAATGAAAATAACATCAATTTATAAATTAGATAATGTTAACAACAAATAAATTGTTTTTTAAATTAACATCATTATTGAAATTAGAAACTAATTGCATAGGTAAAAATTTAAATTAATCAATCATAATAATTGATAAAAATAATAATAAATATTTAATTATATTTAATTTTATTAATGAAGAAGTTGGGTTGATTTCAATGAATAATATTATTCAAAATATTATGTCAAAGTTAATGCCAATAACATAACCATTTTAAACATATATTTTTCAACATTTTAACAATACAAACATTTTTTCAAGCGTCACATTCATTTGAATCTCATGTCTTTTCATATTTCTTTGTAATAATGATTTTAAATTACCATTCATGATTTTAACTTATTATATCTAATGATACTGATTACTCCAATTGATTAATATTAAGATATATATATATATATATATATATATATATATATATATTGATATATATATATATATATATATATATATATATATATATATATATATATATAGTTGAAGTTGGTAGTTGTATGGTAGATTGGAAGTTTTAAACAAAATGATTGATGTGAAGAAAAATAAATGTATTTTAAAGGTCAATTTTTTATAATGTATGTTTGTTTTTTCAAACAAACATATTGTATTTGATTAGTTTTTTTATTTTACTTTTTGGCTAGTTCATGATATTTTTAGGGTAATATTGCTTATGAATGAAAACAGGTAAAAACGAGATGGTTTTCTTCATGGTATGATAACTAACCGAGGGTGAACTAATTCGAGCACCACAACTGAAGAATAGGTCAATCTGTTTTGCAAAGAGCTTAAGATGGACTCCTTATGTTTTCCAAAACTAATATTTTTAATAATTGAAAATTTTCCAAATAAATGGTTTTTAAATCATAACCATTAACAACACTAATAGTTAAAAATAACATAAACTTATAAATTCTATTACGCTACCTTAAAAAAATATCAAATAAGTCATTTTTAAATTACTTAATCGTAACGTTCAAAGTAACATTAAATTGAAACTTATATTTAGTTTTATTCATAAGTCACCTCCGAGTAACGACCATTAAATGATATGATTTTAATAGATGTTATAACATGGTACAAAATCATTATAATTTACATAACAAATTAGTGTAAGAAACATTTATTTCATAGTTAGTATTAATAACATAGTTAATTTCAAAATGTACTTGCCGACTTTTAATTATATAATTTTATTCTGCGCAACACACGGATATTCATCTAGTCATACTATACTATAAAGGAAGCATTGTTCCTTTAACCACATCAATTTGAAACTCCAAACTATTTTTCCTTTCACTACATTCATTTGAAACTCTCATCACTACTCAATTTCTTTCTAATAATGTTTATAAGTTGGTTAATAATGTTAAATAGATATCAAAACTAAAGTGTAATCATAAATAAACTAAATTTCAATATTAAAATAATATATTTACTTCTACTTATAAAGTTATGTCTTTAACTTTTAACATATTATATTTCATATATTAGATTTAATATGTTGTTGTATTTAACCACTACAACTTTTGAATAGTTTGGATAAGATACTTAAATTGTTAATTTAAATATAAGATTACATGGTCAACTTAAATATAAATTTCAGTTCCACTTAAAAAAACCCAAAGAATATTTGTGAATAGTTAAAAGTGATAAATTGTAGTACCAAATGAAAAAACTAAATTGTAATCTAACAAAAATATATCCAAAAGATATTTTCATAATCACTAAAACTTTTCAAATAAGTGGCTTAATATAACTTACCATAAAATAGTTAAAAATAACTCTATATAAATGGTTATATTGTTACCTTTAAAAAAACATTATTTGATGTTTTAAATAATTATAATGATAAAAATTAAAATGTTAAGCAACTAAATTTTAAAACTATTGAGATTATGCAATTTTAATAGTTATATATTATCATATAATTCAAAATAATCAATATATTATATCAACTTAGTATATGAATTATTATATCAAATTTAACAACATTATTATTATATTTAAGGAAACATATACTTGTGAAGACTTCAACTATATATGTGTTTCTACGCAAGGCATGGGCATTCTCCTAGTATACTATAAAATATACAATTTTCCTATCATCTCATTTATTTGAAACCCCCAATGTTTCAACTTCTTATTTAATATATATATATATATATATATATATATATATATATATATATATATATATATATATTAAAGCATTTCACTCTTATTAATAGTGAAATTGGTGGATTTTTGGCATCTTTAGTCCATCTGTTTACATCTTTTCATATTTTGTCCTTCCGTTTTTAGGGTTTTCATATTACTCCCTTAGGAGCAGTTCCATGCTGCCATTTGTGGATTTTTAAATTTTTTTTCCTTTGCTTGCTGGCACACTACATGTTATCTCCTCAGATAACCCATCGCCCATAGATACTTATGTCGATATTCCCACTCCACCACACCACCGACTCCATATATGTTCCATTTTTGAACTGATGGTCGATTTTATCCTATTTGCTTTGAAGGGTTGGAGTTGGCCGCCTTCTTTTTTTCCTTATATCTATTGGGCAATGAGAAGAAGGCGGAGAACATACACCTTCTCACGATTGACATGACCGGCAACTGTAATTACAAGAAAAGGTTTTGATCGTGTTTGGTTTCATGTTTGCTTTAATTGTAGTAATCGATTGGTTGGAAGTCAAGGTTTACAACATAATCGAATCGATAATTTTTGGAGTAATTAGGTATCACCTGCATTTTGGCTTTATTTTGGTTTATTGGTAAGAAATGTTCTAAAATCATTCATCTTTTTCATCTTCCTTATAACTTTCAGGCCAAAACCTTTAACATCCTTCACCATCTCTTTCTCGAAACTTTTCCCATCATCAACCAGTTCACTTGCATCATACAAAATATACCATACTGGTCGTGGTGCAATTATGAACTAATTCAGAAAATTGTCATTGTGTTGTGTTTTTCAATTTATCAATTGACTTACCTCATTTTTTGATTCTTTTTGTTTTAGTGGGCTACCAAAATGTTCTTTTGATAAAAATAAACTTTATAAAATTGGTCTCTGCTGCCCCTAGCCTGACCTTAATGCATCTGAAGTAGGTCTTGCTTCCTGTATACTTCTACATGGCTGATTATTGTTGAATTAATGGGTTGTATAGTAAAAATGTCCTTCAAAGACCAATAACTTTAATTCAAGGGATACCAGATAGGGAGGGGTAAAACTGTCGCTTCTGCTATATCTGTTTTTTGATGCAGTTACAATTCCAAATACTGAATTTACTCACAAGGATGTGGACTTGAGAATGTTATCATGTCATGGGGGAATGATGATTGCAAGTATTTGGTACATGCCAATACTCTACGATTAATAATTTTCTTACATAATTTGTGAGGCCCTCATTAAGTCATTTTTTCTAACATTGACTGTTTATGTTTCTTTTTTTTTTATTGAAAAGAGAATAAGACCACTCTTCCATCGGTTGGGATTTTCATCCATCCTAACATATCATTCCATTTATGGTAATTGTTGTTATGATACATTATGATGAAAAGTCCATTACTTGAATCAATGATTTTTTCTTTTTGTGGCTATGCCCACAAGGTGCTAAATGTAATGCCAATGTCAGTTGCATTTTAAATTTATTGGGTTTTAAACTTATGCGTACACATCAAAATGTGTGTGATTGGGTTTAGTAAACACGTTTTGTGTCTTTATTCCAGACGAATGAAGTTATAATTCGTACATTGCCTATAAAGGTTTCTTTTGTTATAGCGATTGTTATTGGAATTACGATTTTCTTGGTATACTTTTATCAATTAGCTAACTAAAATGGTCTTAATTTTGATTTTATTTTTTCTATATCTTTCATTATTTACTTAGGAATGCTCACTAGATGCTATTAAATTAGTCTTCAAATATAATTTGTGATTTTTGTTTGTTTCTACAGGAGTATTTGGCTAAGTATTGTTATTGGTATGCACTGAGAAATATACATCGTCGTATACCATATAGACGAAGATGCCTAGCAGGAACAAATCATCAATGCTATAGTTAAAAATATTAATTTTAAAAATAAGAAATACAATGTTTTTTCCTTTTTTTAAATCATTTAAGAAATGAGATAATAAATAATTATATTACTTGAATCAACTGATGTTCCAAAAAAATTATTAAAATATAACTAAGCTTGAAGTTTTATTGTTAGGAAGTCAGTTATCACTATAATGAGCACTTCCTTTATGTAAATACACTAACTTCAATTCCAAGTAAAATTGAATTAAAATATAACGGTAACGCCTAGTTCCTTGTATGTATTTAATTTATAATTAATCACTTTTGTATAGAAACTCGATGAGTTGGAGGCCCCAAACTCGTCGAGTATAGAGGAATTGGACCGCGGATTTTGGAAACCTACTCAACGAGTTGGGGAGCCTCAACTCAACGAGTAGGCTAGCAAAAATGAAACCCTAATTATGGGGTTTTGCGCCCTATTTAAACACCTTAACCCCAAGGAGTTGGCCTCAACTCCATCCTTCACTGCCCAAAACCCTAATCACGAAACCCTAAGCCATTTTTGGTGATTATGATCTAATCTTGTGCTTTCTTGATGACTTTGAAGAAGGAGAAGCTTGAAGGAGGAGCAAGAACATGTAGGAGGAGAGTAGATCTAGAAGTTGAACTTTATTTCTTTTTCATATGAGGTATAAAGCTTCAAACTTTTCTATGGCATGCTTAGATCTAGTTTTAGGATGTTTTTCTTCATGTTTTGGTCCAAAGATATTGATGGCTTGGATTCGGACGTCCCACTTGGGCAAACCCTTCAGTTCTAGGGTCTTGAGGGGACTTCATGGCATAAAGGTGCCAAATTTATGGTCATGGAAGTCCCATGCAACTTCTAGACCATCTTTTGGACCTTTTCAGCACTAGTAGGTCATGCATGCGAGTAAACATGGGAGCTTTACCTGACCAGATTTTTCCCAAAAGTCCCGATCTATAACCACATGGTCTATCATGAAGTTTCAATGGCTTTTGGAGTTAGATCTAACACCTTTTGGGTTAGGGTTTTAGTTTATGCCTTAGGGAGAGGTTCTTAATGGGTAAAGTTGGAAAATTTACCCTCCTAGACGTATTTCCAGCTTGGATCCAGAAGATAGGGCCTTGGTTTGAAGAATAGGGACTTAATGCATTAAGAAGGATGAGGGACTGAAGAACTCAGCGAGTCCATAAGGGAACCCAACGAGTTGATTGGAAGTGCCCTGAGCTGGAAAGAGAATAACTCGAGGAGTTGTAGGAGAAACTCGACGAGTCGACTCGGGATATCGCGATGCTGTGAGTCAAGGAAGAACTAGGCGAGTTGGAGGAAAAATGGACGAGTTGGATTGCGATTCCTTGATTTTATGATTCTTGAGAACTCGGCAAGTTGAAGGACAAACTCGACGAGTTGACTCAACTCGGAGTGTTGACTTTAACTTTGACTTTGGCCAAGTCGACCCGTAAGGGTTTATGAGTATGAAAGGGTAATTAAGGAAATCTTTTATGTTTATGAACTTGAGTAGGTTTGACATTCGGAGCCGAGGATTTTCATAGAGATGTCGGCCCCCTAGTAGTTGTTATCGTAGAGATGATTGTCTTTGTAATAATTGTCTGGTATGCCACTATATGTTGAGATTTATGTGCTTGTATGTTGTGTTATTACCTGGTAGTGGCAGGGGTGAAATAGTCCCCGTAACCGGTCGAAAGCACTGAAGGGGTAGGCCAACACCCAAATATACTATGCAGTATGTGATTTGTGTGTATATGCTAGGATATTATGTGGTAGTGGTATGGGTGAAATAGTCCCTGTAACCTGATGAAAAAGACCGAATTGGTAGGCCAACACCCATATATGCTAGGCGGTTATCGGTTGAAAGAGACCGAAGGGGTAGGCCAACACTCGGATATGCTAGGCAGTATGTTTATTGTATGTTATGTGGTATGATGGGGGAACTCACTAAGCTTTGTGCTTACTATTTTCAGTTTTGTTTTCGGATACTTCTTCTTCGAAAGGAAAGGAGTCGACATGATCACAGCGCATCACACCATGATTTCTGCACATGAGATCTTTGGGGGTTATACTATGATGATGTTTTATTATGACATGTTTTGACTACTGACATATTGGTTTTGATAAGAGATGACACTATGGATGTTTTTAGACTATTGGTTTTATTATTACTTAATTAAAAATTAAATTTTTGGTCTTGAATTTTGGGATGTTACAATTTGGTATCAGAGCCTTGGTTTGATGGATTCAGACACACCTTCGGGGGTTTATGGACTCAAATTAAGGGTTTGATAGATTTTTACAATAAATTTTATTTTCTAAAAATTAAAATAAGGGTTTCATATAAAGAACAAGGAGTGTGATTTGTGGTCGAGCACAACTAAGTTTTCCCCAAGATATCCATACATGTTATATTATGATATGAAGTGTAAATATGTGAACTGCATGCTAGATTAGGGCTAAGGATCTAGGAAGGATGCCTTGTATGCCTACTGTATGTGAATATGTGAACTTCATGCTAGATTAGGGATAAGGATCTAGGAAGGATGCCTTGTTTGCCTAATTTATAAGCTTATTGAACTGAATGCTAGTACTGATTAGTCAATGATATGATGGCCTGATTAGGATATGCTTGGTTTTGTTTACTCAATGCTCGAATTCTACTTGCTTTGTGCTTTAAGCAGTTCTAGTTAATTTTAACTAACTAGTAAATGAATACGCGAAGTTACATATTAAGAGGACTAAATAATTTCAGAAGGTTAGGTTTAGCCTTATTTCGTAGCTCTTGTTTGAGTGCAACCGTTGTAGGGAGATACTTCTTATTTAAAGAATTCTTTGGTATTAGTAATATGTAATGGTATTCACAAGCTAGTTAGGGAGGGATAGCAGGCACTTCTTATGAAGTTGATGGCGGAGAGTGGGTCGAAGCTTACCCTAGGGCAAGCCTAGGATGAGATTAGTGTGGAGAGCAGTAATAATGGAAAGGACTTGGTAAAGTCAAGGTAATTCTTGACGAAAGTATGGATAGATGTGGAAGGTAGTATGGGCCCGTACTACTGAAAGCAGAGGATCCGTACTCGAGTCAAGGAGAACTGAGATTAAACCAGGGAACTTGTAGTGAGCATGAGGTATCTCAATATTATTTATGACTCTGACGATTGTGTGGATTGTTTAGAATGGTGATGGCACGTCATGGAGCAGGAGGTTCAGGGTCCGGGTCTTGTTTGGGTGCGTGTTTCAAACCAATTAATGATGGATTGCGCGAGTTCCTTGCATCCGAGATTACAAGAGGCATTCTTGAGTCAACCCTGGTGTTTTTCAGGTCAATCAAGGAGGGTATCGTTAAGCTGATGGAGGATCGCCTTAGGGCATTCAGGAGCGACATGGCACCTGGCCAGTCGAGGACTCATACACTCTCCTTCAAGGATTTTAGGGGATGCAGAGCACCAGATTTCAGAAGGGTGAAAGACCCCATTATGGCTAGGCGATGGATCGCATACATTAAGTCTGCATAGGTGACGAGCTTCTGCCCTGAGGGGTCCAAGGTCAAGTTTGTTGCTGGTTGTTTGAGGGGGCGAGCTAGAGACTGGAGGGAGGCAGTCGGTGATACTGTGGGAGCCCCAACCATTAAGGCAATGACCTGGTCAAATTTTGCAACCAGATTCCGAGCAGAGCTTGTGCCAGCTGTGGAGGTTCATCAGCTAGCCCGGGAGTTTTTGAATATGAGACAGACTACGGAGACACTGGTGGAGATTACCGCCAAGTTTAGGGAGAGGGTGTTGGGTTTTGAGCACTATAACACTCCTATGGTGCACATACAATCCTAGATGCTTTGGATCTAAGTTTTCTCTAACTATACATGCAATTTAACTTTTATAAAGCATACACCCTAACTAGCATACAATTAGAGATATACAACATAAAACCAAGTTAGATGAATACCTCTTGATGTAGCTTGCGGTTCTTGGCCTTTAAAAGCTTTAGCACCTCTAATGTGTCATAAACACCAAATGCAATAGGAGGCTTATGAGAGAGAGGCTACGTAACACCAAAATCGGTTATGGTTCTTTAGAATGTATGAGGCCGATTTTAGGGGTTAAAGGGTTGCTTTTATAGGGTGGCAAAAACTAGGGTTTCTTCCATGCAAACCCTAATTCATCAAGACCCTTCATATATCTTACGCCTTATGGGTTAACCCTTCATGGACTATCATATAGGTTTAGCCCATCCCTAATCAACCATGGATCATTAGCCCAAACTATAAGTGTTACTGATTTACTTAATCAGTCCCCGTAAATTTAATTAGTATCTTTTGATCACTAAATTAATTCCAAATTAATCCTTGATCATTACTAATTAAATAATATGATTTCTCAATTAATATATTATTCTTATAATATATTAATAAATAAAAATAACCTCTTTCTCAAAACTCCATCCTATCAAATTGCTCCGGTGAAGACAACCCAAAAGGAGCATGCTACTATCGGGTCAAGTACATACCAATTATAGTTATAGGATTAGACACCTAATCCAATAGTCTCCCACTTGGATAAGTCTAATAACTATAACTGCCAATGCAACTTTAAAATCCGATTAGCAATCGTAGCTCTCAAAATCGAACTCTGGCCTAGTCAGTGACACGTCCTTTGGATAAGGGATCATATAATTCTCTGTTCTTCAAGATATCATGCTGACAATTACATGGAACATAGTCATACTTATTGTCCAACAATTTGTTTCCCGATTTCTGATTTGTTTGACATAGAACTTAATTGAACACATCAATTGAGTCCTAACCGGGCCCGACACATAAGCTAAAACAAAAACATCGAGGGGCCCAAGATAATGATTTTAATTCTCTTAGGATAAAAGGAACACATAAACTTTGACTTATATGCTTGTACTACCTACTTGTTAAATCATACACAGCAATACGTTTTATAACATCAAGTTACTGATGCATTTCCATACCATCAATGCACAACCAACTCGTAGTCAACAACTCATATATCTTGGTTTGAAGACTATATGATATTATCATCTCATAACCACTCATAGTAAATTCCATGAAGTGGTTCATGTGAGCATAGGTTTAATCCAATACTCAAATCTTATTTCAAGAGCGCTCATGAATGTTGTAGCATACTTTTGCTATGTCTAACACCTTAGACAATCTACAAGCCAATTCATGACAGTCTAGCCTCACAACCTACTCCCAAAGTATGATCAACTGTGCATAGTTTGAATAATCTTATTATTCTGGTAGTCAAAACTTGCAAAATTGAAACAATAGTAAACAATTGACATAAGATAGTAACTTTACTTATAAATAAAACTCATTTTATTCAATCATCAAATGTCAATTACATTTTAGCTCTTACAAGTTTCTAAATATATATCTAATCACTAAAACTAATATTGTCCTTCAGCCCGATACTCTTACCATGTTGTAAGTGCTGAACCCTACTTAATCCCTTCATAAGGGGATCTGCTGGGTTATCCTCTGACGTTACCATATTTACTACAAGGAGTCCTTCTTCTACTCGATGTGTTATGAAGTGATATATTCTTTTGATATGCATGGATCTTCTATGATCACTCAGTTCCTTGGTTAATGTGACAATCCAAAAATTTCCGTTAGTTTTAACGTCGAAATTAACGTCAAAATTAATTACGTCAAAAATTAGCCAAATTTATCCCAAAAATATTTTTGACCGGGTTTAAACCCGTTGGAATAGTTTAAATAATATTCGTCAAGCGAACCAAAATTCAGGCGGTATAATTTTAAAATTTGTCGTGATTAATAATAGTTGTGAAAAACCCCGTTTGCAGTTGGTGTCAGGTGAACCCCAGCCAGGCCATAAACTCCACCCTATATAAGGGAGGGGTGGGTTTCATTCCCACCTTAGACTCTCTCTCTCTCTCTACTTTCTCTCTCTACAAAACAGGTTTTGGTCAAAAATCGCCCCTTCGAGCTTCAAATCGGTAAGTTAACCTCCCTAGCTTGTTGTTCATCTCATCTATCTTTCAAATTCATGGATTAATCATCCAAAACCCCAAGAACATGAGTTGACGGTCTTGGGAGCATCCCAAATCCGTAAACCCCTTGGATGTGGGTTTTGATGCCCAAAAACCCTCCCAAACACTTCTAATGCTTAGCATTGACTTAGAGGCTTATACGAAAGGACTTAGAACACCAAAAACTTGCATTTTGGGGAGTAAAGATGAGTTTACGGTCTAAGAACATCCTTAGACCATAAACCCATATTCATGGACCATAAACACCTTTTAAGGTGTTAAACTACCCCTCAAACACCTCCAAAAGCTTCCACGAGTGCCTAGAGCCTTGTGATCCTTCGTTTGATGTTCGCACTATTCAGGCACTTTGTTCACCCCGTTACTAACGAATAGCGCCTAGGACACTCCGCCTCCCCCTCGCGTGGATGAAGTCACCGTCGCTCTATAGATGATAGACTGCATTCTCCGAAGTGAACACTAGAATGCCAAGAACCATAGGATAACCTCCGCAGCCAAGAATACTTGATTAAAGTGCGAAAGTAGTTGCGTTAAGCCTTATAACCCAGATCCCGAAGAGATTATAGACCTTACACCAGTCTAGGTGTTAGCCGATGGGTTATACAAGAGCACGCGCTTTCTGCAACTGAAATAAACCAACGCCTTAGAGAATAAGGCATGTCTTAGATATTCATGGGGACTACCAGGTGCTCCACGAATACTATCTCGCACAGAAGTAATAGAACCATCTCCCGAGGTAGTCCAAAACTTCGGGAAATCTCTAAGGATTTAGTTAGCCCGAAGCAGAGCCTGCTGTTTATGAAACAGCAAGGCAAGTAAGAGCATGATCTTTTCCCATTAGGAATCATATTGTGAAAGCGCTAACTAGACGATAATGTAAAGTTTAAAAAATTTCTAAGCACTCGTCTGGTGAAACCCATTCTCCCCGACCCTGAGGGTTTCTGTTAGAAATATCTTAAGAATCAGAAGTACAGGTTCATTTTGCACAAGATTAAGATAGACACTCTGCAGCAAACAAATACCCGTAGGCATGCAATCCATTCGATAATCCAGAAAACCTCGGAGAGCCAATCAACAGGGAACACGAATCCAAGGACAACCCGAGCTTTCTAAGAAACAACCTGAAGGACTACAATTCTAGTATGGGAGGGAACGTTTGGAACTTCGGAATGGCGATCACGCCAGTGATGATCTCGCCATAGAAGTACACTATGTTCTAAGTACTGAAAAGCTCTACCCTTCCGAGAGCTTAGGACCATCCGAGATTCCTTACGGAGATTGGTCCAACCCTCGTCAGACCACTACTACTTTCAGAAATTCCACAAGTTTCACCCCAAAACAATCCACTTCTTAGACTTGAGAAGTGTTTGCCCGACGTCACTCTTTGTATCCCACTCATCTTGATAGAAACCATTGGGAACCCTAACTTCGTAGAAAAACCCGTAGGAAGCTGAGTACCGAGGAATCAAGCGAGCGTAACGAATCCGCATCCCGTAAGTGAAGGTTTGTTAAAATGACAAGCAAAGGCCAGAGTCCACTTGGGAGTGCGAGGAACGACCAAATAGGAAGTACCCTCATGCCTCTACTCGATCATTCATACCTAGTTACTTGCCTAAACCGGAATTTTGGGACGAAATTCCCTCTAACGGGGGGATGATGTGACAACCCAAAAATTTCAGTTAGTTTTAACGTCAAAATTAATTACGTCAAAAATTAGCCAAATTTATCCCGAAAATATTTTTGACCGGGTTTAAACCCGTTGAAATATTTTAAATAATATTCGTCAAGCGAACCAAAATTAAGGCAGTATAATTTTAAAATTTGTCGTGATTAATAATAGTTGTGAAAAACCCCGTTCGCGGTTGGTGTCAGGTGAACCCCAGCCAGGTCATAAACTCCACCCTATATAAGGGAGGAGTGGGTTTTTTATTCCACCTTAGACTCTCTCTCTCTCTCTCTCTACTTTCTCTCTCTACAAAACGGGTTTTGGTCAAAAATCGCCCCTTCGAGCTTCAAATCGGTAAGCCCTAGAATTGAACCTAGCCTAGTTCCACAAGTGTTATAAGACCTTAATGCATCAAAGAACACACCATCCATGATTTTATGGCCGTAAACTCATGGGGATGAGGTCTTAGGGCCGTAAACTCTATAAAGAGTTTACTCTTGAAGAGTAAACTCCCTATCTAGGCCATACACACCCTTAGATGCTACCAGGGACACTCCTAGCGCTTGACCAAAGTGTTTTCCGCATTTTCGGATGCGTATACATGTTTAATTAGTATTATATTTACTAATTGTATGTAAACATATGTCATCATATGTTAATAGGTCACTAAGTGTGTTCAAGTCTTTACATGACACCGAGCACCAAACCGGCACTTTCGTTCGATCCGCTTACAACAGGTGAGTTCATACCCCTGTAGTAACCTTTTAAATGTTTTTACATGCTTTTATGGGGGGGGGGGGAGGAATACAAGTTAAAACATGCCAGTTATCATATCAATCACATGTGATTGATAACCCGCATGCACAAGGATTCATTACAGTCTCAACTGTTTTACCAGGTATTATACTGTAAATGGTTTTCTAAAACATCTTTACTTGTTCGAATCTTTTCTCAAATTGTCTCTCGCGCTGTATGTTTTACTTCAAATTCAGTTACAGCAGTATTTTAAACAAATGTTTTCTTTACTCATATTGTTTTATCAAAGTTGTATTCAAAACTTGTTTTATGAAATATTGTCAAGGATTTCTAAAGGTCTTCAAACTTATTTTACAAAAGAATACCAAGTTATGATTTTCTTAAGTGTAAAGGTTTTCCAAGGTTTTCATCAAAGTTTACTTCCATGTTTTTATACTTCTACTTCGTTAGATACTACTACTTTGTTATGCCTCTACTTCGTTAAATGCTCCTACCTAGTTAAATGCTACTACTTCGTTAAACGCTTCTACTTCGTGAAACGCTTCTACTTTATTAACGCTTCTACTTCGTGAAACGCTTCTACTTTATTAACGCTTCTACTTCGTGAAACGCTTCTACTTTGTTAACGCTTCTACTTCGTGAAACGCTCCTACTTCGTTAATGCTACTACTTCGTTAAACGCTTCTACCTAGTTAAATGCTTTTACGTCGTTAAATGCATGCATATACCTGTATAGTTATATAAATGATGTTTAAAGGACTCAGGAAGGCTAGTTCTCACTATTTCCTTTTCCTCATTTGGATGTGGTCTAGTGGGATCAGATATTCGTCCGAAGGTCGTTTAAACATTAATTATATATCAAGTATAGATGTATAGACATGAAGGTTTACATCGATCAGTTAAGTTGTGAGTCTCTACCGTTAGTCCAGCGCCTCTAATAGAATTCAGATTACGATATGCATCTTCAAGACACGGATCTCTCCGTCGTCGAGTTGGTAACCAAAGTCTCCTGTAGGGAGAGCCGGCATTGCGTGTATAGATCTATACGGGATTGACACCCCCGCACCCTGACTGCTAGCTACAGTCCACGTCCTACCAAGCCAAGGGGTGACAAATGTCATATTTACACCGACGCTTGCAGGGCGTCAAGTACTCTAGTGTCGATTAGTATGGTTACGAGTATCTCCATGTTTACCTTATAATTCATGGCCTTAGGGTAACGATAATTAACACTGTATGCTGGAAACACACTCTTAGAATCACTCTTTGTTTTTGACTTTGCTAGCTGTATCTTTCATTTGATATTGTCTGGGGTCTGTGTTTTCTTTGTTTTTGACCTTACTAGCTGTATATTTCATTTGATACTGTCTGGGGTCTGTCCTTTCTTTGTTTTAGACCTTTCTATCCGTATCGTACATTTGATACCGTCTGGGTTCTGTGTCTCCTTTTGTTAGACTGAGCCAGGTGTGTCGCTCATTCGATACTTTCCTGGAGTCTATGATTTCTTTGCCTTAGTCAGCAGTATTTTCTGTTGAGGCTTAAGTTATTTTCCCCTAGTATTTTTACTAGTGATATTCTCCTACTTTCTTTACAATCAAATACCGTATTTTGGTAATGATAGTATTTCAGGGAAAATTACTCTTTAAAACATAACTCTATCGAGTCTTGGTAGAATACTGCTTTTATTTAGAAAATATAGGATTTTCTGGAAAGGACTCTAATACACAGTAGACTCTAAACTACTGCTTTTTATAAAGTTATTTTGGATAAAATGCATACTTACACAAATGACACTAAATACTTATGAACTCACCAACATTTATAAAAATGATGATACTCGCTTTCAAAATAACTTGTATTCTCAGGTCAGCAATAGACAGGTACGTTCCAGGAGCTTTTGGTGAAGATAGTTTAGCACCAAGCTGCGCCTATATTATTACTTGTATTACTTTAATGTCTCTATGAAATGTAAACCATGTAAAACTATTACTATTAATGCAATGGTTGTTGTACTTTGATTACTATACTGCATATGTTGTGATACTTGACATGACGTCATCTACCCCATAACGTTTCCGTCGTTCCGGTTTTAGGGTGTGATAGTTAAGGCGACCGCTCCTTCATTGTCACAAAAAATGTCCATATGCTTCGTTATGGATGGTACAACTCCAAGGTCTCCGATGAAGTTTTTCAACCATATCGCCTCCTTTGATGCTTCGCTCACTGCTATGTACTCTGATTCGCATGTTGAATCTGAAGGTTTTTGAGCATTCTAATACTCCTAAGGTGTACATGTAACTCTAGAAACCTTGGATCTATGTTTTACTATGATACATGAAAAATTGTTTTTCCAAGGTTCTTAACCTATCTACCATAGCATGGGGAACTTTTAAAAATAAATGCTAGAATAAGAACATACCTTTTGTTGTTTCAATTCCTTGAGAACCTTGTGAGCCTAGCACCTCAAGTGTGATGCCTCAAATGTCTCACACAACACCACAACACTTGGAATAAACTTGAGAGAGTTTCATTAACACTCAAAATTCGGCTAACCCTCTTTTACTTGCTTGTAGTAGTGCCAATTTTGCTAGTCAAGGGGTGTTTATATAGTTATGACACAAGTAAGGTTACACCATGTAAACCCTAATTGTCATGGCATTCCATATTCCATGATCCATGGGTTTGTAACCTCCATGGACTATCCATGGAGAACCTTATGGGTTTTAACACAATCCATACAAACCACGGATCATTAACCCACTATACAAGAATAGATGATTTACAAAATCAAACCCATATAATTAATTAGTCTCATTTTGATCACTTAATTAATTTCAAATTAATTCTTTGATCAATACTAATTAAATAATATTATTAACATATTAGAACTTATAATGTATTAATAATCCTTAAGTGTCCTTTCTCTCATTTAGTCTATCCAAGTGTTGCAATTCCATGCCACCCAAATGGACCATGCTAACCGGGGCAAGTACATTCCAGGAATAGTTATGAGCATAGGCACCTAATCTAACAGTCTCCCACTTGGATAAGTCTAATAACTATAACTACAATAATGACTTCAGGAACCAATCAATAATGATAGCTCTTTCCAGGTCTCGCAGAACTGAGATGATGTTTATAAGCCATTTTAAGATAAGTGATCATATAATCCTCTGTTCTAGATATCAGCTGGACAAATACATTGAACAATGTCTTATTTATTGCCCAGCAGTTTGTTTCCCGATTTCCGATTTGTTTGACATTGAACTTGATTGAACACATCAACTTGGTTCTGACTGGGCCCGGTACATGGGTCAACACAAAATCATTGAGGGGCCCAGATATCACTTCTAATCCAAGAAGGAACAGATAAACTTCGACTCATATGCTTGTTCTACTACTTGTTGAATCATACACAAAGGCACGTTTTATAACATCGAGTTACAAATGTGTTTTCATACAATCAATGTATAACCAACTCATAGGCAACAAATCATTTCTCTAGGTTTGAATACTTATATGATATTACCGTCTCACGATCACTTGAGATAAATTCCATCAAGTGATACAAGTGAGCGTGGGTTGAATCCAATACTCAGAACTTATGAGCACTCATGAGTGTTGTAGCAACACTTTGCTATGTTCAACATCTTAGACATCCACAAGGCAACTCATAGTAGTCTTGATTCATATCTACTTCCAACGTATGACCGACTGTGGAGAATTTGAATAATATGATATACGATAACATAATATTCTGGAAGTCAAAACATGCAAAATGAAATGATAGTAAATGATTGACGAAAGATAGTAACACTTTACTCATAAATAAACAACAACTTTTATTATCATCAAATGTCAATTACACTTTACACATTTCAAAGCTATCCAACTACAAAAACTAATATCATCTTTCAGCCCTATGCGCCTCGCATGATGGAGATGCTTATCCCTACCCAATCCCTTCGTGAGGGGAACTGTCAGGTTCTCATTCGATGATACCCTCTTTGCCACGAGGACTCCTTCTTTTATTCGATGTCTGATGAAATGGTATTTTCTGTCGATGTGTCTAGATCTCCTGTGATCCCTTGGTTCCTTTTCTAAGGCAACTTCACTTTCACTATTACATAAAATCTCTATATACTCCTTTATATCTGGTACAACTCCAAGGTCTCCAATAAAGTTCTTTAGCCATATAGCCTCCTTTGCTGCCTTGCTTGCCGCTATATACTCTGATTCGCAAGTTGAATCAACCACCTTCTCATGCTTGAAACTTTTCCAAGAAATTGCTCCTCCGTTTAAGGTAAAGACCCAACCTGACTGAGAGCGGAAATTATCCATATTAGTCTAAAAGCTAGCATCATTGTACCCTATTACTCTCAAGTCATCACTCCCACCGAGGGTAAGGACACGGTCCTTAGTCCTCTGCATGTACTTGAGAATGTTCTTTACCGCAGTCCAGTGAGTCTTGCCAGGGTTCCCCTGATATCTGCTGACCATGCTCAACGCAAAGGCTACATCAGGAAAAGTACAAGTCATAGCATACATGATTGAGCCTACAGCGGAAGCATACGGTACTCGAGTCATCTCTGATGTCTCATCCTCTGTACTCGGGCTCTAATTCTTACTCAGTCTAGCATTACTCTGGATTGGTAACTCTCCTTTCTTGGAATTCTACATGCTGAACCTATTCAACACCTTCTCCAAGTAGGTACTCTGACTAAGTCCAATTAGTCTTTTACTCCTGTCTCTCAAAATCCTTATCCCTAGGATATATGCAGCTTCTCCAAGGTCCTTCATAGTGAAACACCTTCCCAGCCAGGACTTCACTTCCTGCAGAGTTGGGATGTCATTTCCTATGAGTAGTATGTCATCCACATACAATACCAAAAAGCTAACTATACTCTCACTAGCCTTGACATATACACAAGATTCATCTTCACTCCTCGAAAAGCCAAACTCTTTAACTTTCTCATCCAAACAAAGATTCCATCTGTGAGGTGCTTGATGTAATCTATAGATGGATTTCTCAAGCTTGCATACTCTATTAGGGTACTCTGTACTGACAAAAACCCTCTGGCTAACTCATGTAAACATCCTCAGCCAACTTTCCATTAAGGAAAGCGGTTTTGACATCCATTTTCCATATTTCATAATCATGAAATGCAACAATGGCTAACATAACCCTAATAGACTTAATCTTCGCTACTGGTGAAAAGTTTTCATCATAATCAACTCTCGGAGTTTGAGAAAAGCCCTTTGCAACCAGTGGTGCCTTATAAGTGTGTACATTGCCATCCAAGCCAGTCTTCTTCTTGAAGATTCGTTTGCACCCGACTGTCTTACGACCTGGTACATTGTCAACCAAGTTCCAAACTTGATTGTCATACAAGGATTGTATCTCACTGTCCATAGCCTATTTCCATTTAGCAGCCTCAGGCCTACCATGGCTTCCGTGTAGCTGTTAGGTTCATCCAGACTTACCAGTGTGCTATCACTGATAAGTAAATCACCTTCCATAGTAATATTGAAACCATAGTAATGCTCAGCTGCATTCCTAACTCTCGTGGAATGCCTCAGAGGTACAGACTCTTCTGTCAGATCAACAGGAGTTTCCTCCTCAAGTTGATTGCTAAGGTTTGAGGTTCCTTCACCACTTGAATCTTGAATTTCTTCAAGGTCAATTTGCCTCCCACTTCTTCCTTGGCTTATGAACTCTCTCTCGCGAAAGACTCTTTTCCTTGCTACAAAGACCACATTATCACTAGGTCTTTAAAAGAGGTAACCAAGGATCTCCGTGGGTAGCCGATGAAAATACACCTCTCACTTCGAGGTTTGAGCTTATCGTGAGACTCGTGCCTCACAAAAGCATCCTAACCCCAAATCTTGATGTGATCTAGATTGGGAACTTTTCTGGTCCACATCTCATGAGGTGTTTTGGCAACCTTCTTTGTAAGGACTAGATTAAGGATATGGACGACAGTCTCTAAGGCATACCCCCAAAAAGTGGTTGGTAGCGAAGCTCGACTCATCATCGATAGAACCATATCCAACAAGGTTCGATTGCACCTCTCAGCCACACTATTAAGTTGTGGTGTCTTGGGACGTGTCAATTGTGAGATAATCTCACATTCCTTAAGATAGTCAGGGAACTATGTACTAAGATACTCACCACCTCGATCGGATCAAAGCATCTTAATGTTCCTGCCCAACTGATTCTCCTCTTCCTGTTTGAACTCTTTGAATCTGTCAAATGTCTCTAACTTATGATTGATTAAGTAGACATATCCATATCTACTAAAATCATCAGTAAAAGTCACAGCGGTTAGCATCTTTTGTGGCGATTCTGAACGGTCCACACACATCAGTATGTATGAGATCCAACAAACCCTCACCCCTAGCACAAGAACTAGTGAAGGATCTGATACCACTGAAGGATTTTGAGCATTCTAACACTCATAAGGTGTACATGCAACCCTAGAAACCTTGGATCTATGTTTTACTATGATACATGCAAAATTGTTTTTCCAAGGTTCTTAACCTATCTAGCATAGCATAGGGAACTTTTAAACATAAATTCTAGAAGAAGAACATACATTTTGTTTTTTGTATTCCTTGGGAACCTTGTGAGCCTATCACCTCAAGTGTGATGCCTCAAATGTCTCAGACAACACCACAACAGTTGGAATAACCTTGAGAGAATTTCACTAACACTCAAAATTCGGCTAGCCCTCGTTTACTTGCTTGTAGTAGTGCCGATTTTGCTAGTCAAGGGGTCTTTATATAGTTGTGACACAAGTAGGGTTACACCATGTAAACCCTAATTGTCATGGCATTCCGTATTCCATGATCCATGGGTTTGTAACCTCCATGGACTATCCATGGAGCACCTTATGGGTTTTAACCCAATCCATACAAACCATGGATCATTAGCCCACTATACAAGAATAGATGATTTACACAATCAACCCCATATATTTAATTAGTCTCTTTCTGCATGTGGCCCGAGATGGGTTCACTATCCTTCATCCAGGTTGTTATCATGGAAGAGATGATTTCATATCGCTCTTGACCAACACTCTGATGGTAGCGGTCCATCAAATCCTGGTGTATCTCAAAAGGATAGTAGTCCTCATAGGACTTTTGGAGCTCGGTTGTCATTGTGGCCGACATGATACATGCCACTTTGGTAGCATCTCTCTCATGTGGCTAGTATTTAGCGATCTCCTCAAGAGTAGCAGACGACTCAAGTTCCTTAAGCTCCTTGTCGAGGAAATATTCCTCGTCCTCATACCGAGTGACCATCCTGATGTTCCTAATCCAATCCATAAAGTTGGATCCATCGAAGATGACTCTCCCACAAAGGTTCATGAGAGAGAAGGAGCTGTTAGGGTTTGAGCCAGAAGCAGCATTGTTGGAAGACATCTGAAAAAGGAGAAAGACAATTTTAGATTAGATATAAAGATAGTCCTTAATAAGACACCCAAATGTACTATTAAGGCTAGGACTCAACACAATATTTTATAACTTAGAAAAGGGATGTTGTAATCCAAGCTATAAAATATTTGAAGGTATGTGAATGAAGAGTCACCAATTTCCACCATGAAAAATGAAATAAATTATTAGGTTTTAATTGGTTTTGAAACTCCTAGATTCTTTGAGATTCATTGAACTTTTCAATGGCATGTTTCAATCTCCAGAGCGCCCTTCATGTTTTGTGATTGTGATGCCGAGGATCACAAAACAAGGTGTGAAGTAACCATACAAATTACTTGGCACCCTTCATGTTTATCACTCAATCATTGTGACGGTTAACCACACGCGCTCCACCGACCTATGATAAACCTTAAGCCACCCTTTGCCTGCCCTGTTAAGTCCAGGTTAGTATGTCGGTTAACCACACACACTCCACTAATGACTTCATTAAAGTGCAAAGTGTAATTTCATGGGTTAGCACCTTATTCACATTTTCCTAAAGTAACTCAGATTGAGAATTTATAAAAAAACATTTAGTTACTTTACATTCATAATACTTTTAATGAAGATTTAAAGTCCTTGTCTTTCCTGGTCGGCTATCAACCCTCGACCGGTCAAGGAAGCGGTGGGTGAGAGTGGACACCCATTAGGCTGCCATTTTATAGACAGCAACCTTATACCCACCTTATAGACCGACTTCGTGAATGAGGCCGACCAACGGTAAAACGACTTGTTCTTATACATATATAATTATTATTAAACTTATAATATTATAAAGTATAAGGGTTGAATTTTAACTTTTAAAATTCTAGGGGTTGGAACTAAAGTTTTTAAAGTGACTTTACATGTTCCAAAACTTGAGGGAGAGTTTTGTAACTTTCAAAACTTTTCATCTTTCATAAATTATGAGTTAATGGTTTATTAAAATGAGAGACTTTTCATTTTATGTAACCTATGTGTTTCATAATGGACTTTTGGTAATCCATAACTTGAGGACAAATTATGGATTCCATTAAAACACATAATGATCAACAATTAAACTAACAAGCAAGTTACAAATAATTCCTATGATCTTCTGTAACAACCCGTTATTTCCAGGCATTATAAACCGAGTCTTGTAACCCCTTTTGAATGTAATGGGAATATCATCGATAAATGAATTATTCAAAAGCTCTGATTTGGAGTACGCTATGTAGTAGATATCGTCTTAAAGGTTCCAAATATATAAAGAACGCCCAAATCTGACTTCGCATGGGGAAGTTATGATTTTTCAAAGAAATTCCTTAAAAACGATTAGTTATAAAATAAATAATAAAAAAAAATAAAAAAAATAAATAAATAAATAAATAAAAATAATAATTTTGGAATTTGCCAACGGAGTCTAAACGAAAGTTGTAGATCGTAGTCTCACCTACGCGTGGATATAAAGACCATCGAAAACGGAGTTCGTATGAAGAAGATATGGATTTTTGAAGTTTATTAAATAAATTAATTATTTATTTAATTCAAAATTCGGATATTATCCGAAGAGGAGTCAGCGTCCTTCTCCGAAGTACGCGCTGCGTACTCCTGTACGCCCCGCGTAACCGAGAGGATTGGCCTCGGATCGTCCACGTCGCCATATCCGAGGAAGCCGACCCGTCCGACCCGTCCGACCCGACGTCCCATCCGACCCGGCGTCCCATCCGACCCACCTCCCCAGCAACCCGTCCCATCCGACCCGAGAACCCAAGAACCCGTCCCATCCGAACCGAGGCAGTCGAGGCTTCGGTCATGCATGACGTACGCGTACGCAGCGCGTACGAGCGTACGCCCCGCGTACCGAGGCAGACCAGCCTTCCTATAAATAGAATGCGAGGGTTTCCAAAGAAAGGGTTCATTTCTCTTCTCTCTCTCTCAGCATTTCCTCGTTTTCCGTGTCCGTTCAAACCCGAAGCCCTGGTCTTTTTGGCTCAAGTCCCGAAGGTCGATCCTACTCCCGAGATTCCCGAGAATCCCAAGAAAAGTCAGTTTCCCGAGACGAAACTCTGTCCGGTTTTCCACCTCACAATCTTCAAACTATCAAGTGAGTTCATATCCCCTTCGAACACTCTTTAAATACATTTTAAATGTTTTATACTCTTTTTGGGGAGGAATACAAGTAAACACATGACTAAAATCGTGTGAAACATTAACCTTTTGATATACTTTTCATACTGTTGTTTTAACTATCTTGTGAAGTTATTATGATACAAAACCCCTCACAACACAGCTTTACCCTCTTGGGATATAATATGTTTATAAATAGAAATATGTTTTATTTATACGTTTACATACAAGAACATCATATCAAGGGTAACATTCTTTACTAAGTCATTTTATGCATTTAAAAGAACTTATGATTATGCCTTGTCAAATATTGTGAAAGAGGTTAAACTTTGCATACAAACTACTACCTTATTACGGACTTAGTTGAGAATCCATGAGTCGTGTATATCTTCAAACGTTACTTTCTTTATTAGAAAATAATGCTGCAAGTCCTGTCTATAACCAGAGTCTCCCGTTCGGAGAACGTGTCAAATGTGTATAGATCTATACGGGAAGTCATGATCCCGCGCCCTGACTGTTAGCTACAGTCCGTCTTTTGGGGTGACAGTTGTCATAACGCTACGACGCCTGAAGAACGTCGCTACAGGCATATTATGTTTAGTATGGTTATAAAACTCATCGGATATACAATTATTATGGTATTATGCTTTTATGAACAAGTAGTCATTAAAACTATTCTTCGTTTAATAAGGGCGATTTTCGTATAGCTTTACTATGTAAAACTATGACACGACTTACAAGCACGTCGCTTGCTTGCGATTTTCGGTCTTAAAGGCTGCCAGTTATGTCAGGAAAATAAGGGTTTTTCCTGTATACAAACCAAACAACTAATAGGAAAATAAGGGATTTTCTCGGTACAATTAGTTGCAATTCACATCACGAGCATTCATATGCATTTCATACTTTTATAGGAAAATAAGGGTTTTTCTGGAAAACATGCAAACACTTTCGAATGGCATACATCTTCTCAAAACACTACTTATGAACTCACCAACTTAAATGTTGACACTTTTTCTTTGAAATAACTTGTATTCACAGGAAACCGCTAGCCAGGTAGCAACTACTTCTGAAGACTAACGCACTGGCGTTAGTAACATATTTTGGATCACCATTTTATATTTGATTTCTTTTGCAAACATGTAACACCTACAATCATGTAAACTTTTCAAACATATTTATATTATGGTGGTGTGTACTTTCCTTTCTATGAACTGTTATGATACTGAATATGACGTCCTCCGCCCCCGAACGATTCCGCCGTTCTGGTTTGGGGTGTGACAGATTGGTATCAGAGCATCATTTATAGTGAATTAAGTATATCAAAACCATTTTTTTTATATACAACTATAAACTCAACTGGGCAAAAACACTCTGAGAAGAGTCATACTTTTGAAATTAAATCTATTTAGTTTTTGTAAAGTAAGCATGCATTCATTTAGTAATAAATAACAGTTCCACATCGTACCATATTAGAAGTATTATTAATGAGTTGTGCAGTACAGGTACGCCTTGGGACACGTAATCGGAACTGGGAAGGATATAGCCTGATCAACTATATTTGTCCGAGAGCCGACTAACGTGTGCCGAGGGGTGTCTGCAGTGGACAACAAATTTTAAAAACTTACCAAACCGTTATTAGAATCAAACACAATAATTTAAATGCTATAGGAGTAATTGTCATTTAAACTAATTTACATGTTTTGCATGTTCCGACTTTATTCAATTCTTATGACCCTATTTCTCGTACAGTCAAATGGCTGGATTTCACCACCCCAATGACCCCTACTTTCCCAACCAAGGCAACGGAGGATGGATCGAAGATGATCCAGAAGAGGATGAGGAACCCATAGAATTGGGTGATGACTCCGGTACTGACTCAGAGCCGGAAGTGATCAATCCACCACCCATTCAACCTCCTGTTCATGTGAGGAACTTCCAAGGACCCACTCCCGTCTGGGGAAGTCACCTACATCATTGGAGCCAACAACAAGGCATACGCCCTCCCTACGGCATGTGTCGGGACTTCTACGATGTCCGCGGTGGCAGTTCGGCTGATCGAGCACTCCCGGTAATGGTGGGTAAGTTAGC
The DNA here is from genome assembly GCF_002870075.4 of Lactuca sativa. NCBI lineage: Eukaryota > Viridiplantae > Streptophyta > Magnoliopsida > Asterales > Asteraceae > Lactuca > Lactuca sativa. Next base: position 253,601,032 of record NC_056626.2, read on the forward strand.
CAATCAGTCCTATCAGTCCGGAGTACAAGCAAGCCGACTCTGGGATATCAACGTGGAAGTGCAGGTTCACACTTCTAATATCCGTAGGCTGGACAAGATACAAGATAATGTTCAACTCCAGTCTGAGGCATTTCAGGCACAGATAATTGCAGCCCTAGCCGAGTTAAGGGAGCAACAAGCCGCTTTTGATCGACGCCTAATGGAATCGAAGCAATCAGATGCGGAGTCAAGCTCCAAGCGCAACCTACGTCGCAAGTAGTGCCTGCCAGGATTTCAAATTTTGTTATAAATTAGGACTTCGGATAAGAATTTTCTTTTCGTTAAAACTTTCTGTAATCGGAGACCTTTAGAAAGGTCAAAAAGTTTTGTCTAAACTCGGATGTAACACAACTATATGTTATATATATAGGGCATACCCCCCTTTTCCGGTTTTAAATATGTGTATTCCGTTCAACTCATAAGTGCATCCATTCAAACGTTATTAATAAATCAAGCTCAAAAACCATTGTTGATCAAACCAAATTCTTAATCTATTTAAGGCAGTTAACTCAATATCATTCAACTCACAACCACCAAAACTCATAATATCTCATTTTTCCTTTTGACAGAGCAATGCCTCCTCGTAGATCAGCACGTACCAACGCAACCCCACCACCACCTCCACCACTAACTTATGATCCGGCAATGGTCCAGGCTGCTATCACAGCAGCAGTAGCGGCAGCCCTCTCTCAAATAAACTCCAATGCCAATGGAGGTACAGGAAGCAGCACGAATCATCCCAATAGTGGCACCGGCCAGGGCCAGGTTAGAGAGTGTACTTACAAGGAGTTCTCCAACTCAAAGCCAAAGACTTTTAATGGCAGTGGCGGAGTCATTGCACTAATGCAATGGTTCGAAAACACCGAAACGGTCTTCGAGATCTGCTCGTGCCAAGAAACAAGCAAGGTTAAGTTCGCTGCTTGCACCTTCATAGATCGAGCCCTCACTTGGTGGAAGAGCCATGTGAACTCAGTGACGCTCACTGTCGCTAACGCCATGAGTTGGGAAGAACTGAAGGTACTACTACTGGAAGAATACTGCCCAAGGGGTGAAGTGCAAAAGCTTGAGCAGGAACTCTGGAATTTGAAAATGGTCGGGTCTGACCTAGTCGCTTACACAGCTAGGTTCAACGATCTCGCTGCTTTGTGCCCTACCATGGTCAACCCAGAATCAAAGAAGGTCGAAAGGTACATTTGGGGGTTGTCACCCCAGATTCAAGGGCATGTCCTAGCCTCCAACCCTATCACCTACAACAGCGCTAAACGCCTGGCGCAACGACTCATCGATCACGGAGCGAAACAGAGTACCATCACAACAGCCGCAAATCCACCTAGGGAGGCTCAGGGACAGAGTAGGCCTTGGAACAAGAGGAGGGGACAAATCCTCCAGGAGAACCCCCAAGAAACAACAAGTGATAGCGACCCACGCTATTACTGTACCTACCAACTCTGCCCCCACAAGTTCATACAATGGAAAGCTACCGAAATGTAACCAGTGCAACTTCCACCATCACGGTCTCTGTCATGGCCTTCAATGCACCAGGTGCAATAAGAAGGGTCATACAGCCCGCTATTGCAAGGAGCCAACCCAACAATCCGCCCCCACTGCTAATACCGGAGTAAGCCGCGCTTGCTTTGAGTGCGGGAGCACAGGGCACTACCGCAAGGACTGCCCGAAGGCAAACAACAGGAATACCGGCGGAAGAGGCCGAGTTTTCGCAATGGGACAAGATGAAGCCATTGCGGACCCTACTGTTGTTACGGGTACGTTTCTTCTCGATAACTCGTATGCATGCATTTTGTTTGATAGTGGAGCGGAAAGGAGTTTTGTGAGTCACGACTTTAAAAGCATGCTAAAACCAATACCACAATCATTAAGTGAACCGTTCATAGTAGAAATGGCCAACGGGAAAACCGAAGGCACTAAAGAGATATACTTAAACTGCACCCTAACTCTAAACGATAATCCCTTTCAAATCGACCTCATGCCAGTCTCGATTAAGAGTTTCGATGTCATCATTGGCATGGATTGGCTGAGTTCTCATCGTGCGGACATTCTATGTTACGATAAGGCCGTTCGCCTTAATCTGCCAACCGGCGAAACCTTCCTTTTCTTGGGCAACAAACCTAGTACCACTCTTAGAATCATCTCAAGTATCCAAGCTCAGAAGCACTTACGAAAGGAGTGTCACGCATTTCTTGCACATGTTGTAGACGTGAAACGCGAAGTCCGGGACATCAAGGATGTGCCCGACGTATGCGATTTTCCCGATGTGTTTCCCGAGGACCTTCCAGGGATACCACCAGTAAGACAAGTCGAATTCAGAATCGACCTGATTCCCGGAGCTACCCCAGTAGCCAAAGCACCCTATCGATTAGCCCCGGCAGAGATGCAGGAGCTATCCAGTCAACTGAATGAACTACTGGGAAAAGGATTCATCAGACCGAGCTTCTCACCATGGGGAGCACCCGTGTTGTTTGTGAAAAAGAAGGATGGATCGTTCAGAATGTGCATCGACTACAGAGAACTCAACAAACTGACGGTCAAGAATCGTTATCCTCTACCGCGCATAGATGATCTATTCGACCAACTGCAAGGGGCGAACTATTTTTCTAAGATTGATCTGAGATCCGGGTATCACCAGTTACGAGTGCTAGAGGAGGATGTGCCGAAGACCGCCTTCCGAACTCGTTACGGACATTACGAGTTCGTGGTGATGCCATTCGGATTGACCAATGCGCCCGCAGTCTTCATGGATCTGATGAATAGAGTATGCCGACCTTACTTGGATCAGTTCGTCATCGTTTTCATTGACGACATCCTGATCTACTCCCGAAGTAAGAAAGAGCATGGCGATCATCTGCGACAAGTTCTAGGGATATTACGAAAAGAGAAACTTTATGCGAAGTTCTCGAAATGTGAATTTTGGATCCGAAGAGTCGAATTCTTAGGACACGTGGTAAGCGAAGAGGGAATCCACGTGGACCCAGCCAAAATTAAGGCCATTGAGAACTGGTCAGCACCGAAGACTCCTACAGAAATTCGCCAATTTCTAGGTCTCGCTGGCTACTACCGCAGGTTCATTCAGAACTTCTCACGAATAGCGAAGCCTCTTACAACCCTAACCCAGAAAGGTGTGGCCTTTGACTGGGAAGAGAAACAAGAAAGAGCGTTCCAAACGCTCAAACGAGCCTTGTGCACCGCACCAATACTATCCCTTCCCGAAGGAATAGAAGACTTCGTAGTTTATTGCGATGCATCAAACCAAGGACTCGGATGTGTTCTGATGCAGCGAGGTAAGGTCATCGCCTACACCTCGAGACAGTTGAAAACACATGAGGTTAACTACACGACCCACGATCTTGAGCTAGGAGCAGTAGTGTTTGCTCTGAAGATCTGGAGACATTACTTGTATGGGACGAAGAGCACTATCTTTACCGACCACAAGAGCTTACAACACATTTTCGATCAGAAGGAGCTCAACATGAGACAACGGCGATGGGTCGAGCTACTCAGTGATTACGAATGCGATATTCGCTATCATCCGGGAAAGGCAAACGTCGTAGCCGATGCCCTTAGTCGAAAGGAGTACTCGGGCCGGAGAGTGAAGTCATTAGCTATGTCGATCCATTCGCACCTATCAACGCAAGTCAAGGAAGCTCAATTAGAGGCCTTGAAACCCGAAAACGTGGCAGGTGAGGCCCTTAGGGGAATGGACAAGAACTTAGAAATCAAGAGTGACGGAGCACGCTACCTCATGAACCGGATCTGGACACCAAAGTTTGGGGGATTCAGAGAGGTAGTTATGAGCGAGGCACACAGGACCCCATACTCCGTACACCCAGGGTCAGACAAGATGTATCTAGATCTCAAGCAACTCTACTGGTGGCCAAACATGAAAGCGGAGATCGCTACGTATGTGGGCAAGTGTTTAACTTGCGCCAAAATAAAAATAGAACACCAAAAACCCTCAGGCCTACTCCAACAACCTGAAATACCTGAGTGGAAATGGGAGCAGATTTCCATGGACTTCATAACCAAACTGCCCAAAACTCAGAGTGGCCAAGATACTATTTGGGTAATCGTCGACAGATTAACCAAGTCAGCCCATTTCTTACCTATCAAGGAAACCGATAGGATGGAAAAACTATCAAGAACCTACATCCGGGAGATCGTACGACTTCATGGAGTACCAATGTCCATCATCTCAGATAGAGACAGCAGGTTCACTTCCAGATTTTGGCAATCATTGCAAAAATCCATGGGAACAAGGTTGGACATGAGTACAGCATACCACCCTCAAACTGACGGACAGAGTGAGAGGACGATCCAAACCTTGGAAGACATGTTGCGAGCATGTGTAATCGACTTTGGCAAGGCATGGGATATCCACTTGCCTTTGGTCGAGTTCTCTTATAACAATAGTTATCATACTAGTATCAAGACCGCTCCGTTCGAAGCCCTTTACGGCCGTAAGTGCAGATCACCCCTGTGCTGGACGGAAGTGGGCGACACCCAATTGGCAAAAGGTCTAGTCACTAAAAGCACCCTTACTGGTCCAGAGATCATCAGAGAAACTACCGAAAAGATCGTGCAAATACGAGAACGACTGAAGTCCTCAAGGGATAGGCAAAAGAGCTATGCCGACAAAAGACGTAAACCCTTGGAATTCCAGATTGGCGACCGTGTGCTACTGAAGGTCTCACCCTGGAAAGGCGTGATACGCTTTGGGAAGCGTGGAAAGCTAAATCCCAGGTACATTGGACCCTTCGAAATCATTTCGAGAGTTGGTCCAGTGGCCTACAAACTCCAACTTCCAATCGAGCTTAACAAAGTGCATCCAGTATTCCACGTGTCGAACCTGAAAAAGTGTTTGTCCGACGAAACACTTGTAATTCCACTCGATGAAATCGCGTTAAACGAAAATCTTAACTTTGTGGAAGAGCCTGTCGAGATCATGGATAGGGAAGTTAAAAGGACCAAGCAGAGTCGCATTCCAATAGTAAAAGTCCGATGGAATGCTAAGAGAGGACCCGAATTCACATGGGAACGGGAAGACCAAATGCTACAGAAGTATCCGCATCTCTTCCTCAGCCCCTAAAACTCTTACCTTGTATTAAATTTCGGGACGAAATTCCCTCTAACGGGGGGATGATGTAACAACCCGTTATTTCCAGGCATTATAAACCGAGTCTTGTAACCCCTTTTGAATGTAATGGGAATATCATCGATAAATGAATTATTCAAAAGCTCTGATTTGGAGTACGCTATGTAGTAGATATCGTCTTAAAGGTTCCAAATATATAAAGAACGCCCAAATCTGACTTCGCATGGGGAAGTTATGATTTTTCAAAGAAATTCCTTAAAAACGATTAGTTATAAAATAAATAATAAAAAAAAAATAAATAAATAAATAAATAAATAAATAAAAATAATAATTTAGGAATTTGCCAACGGAGTCTAAACGAAAGTTGTAGATCGTAGTCTCACCTACGCGTGGATATAAAGACCATCAAAAACGGAGTTCGTATGAAGAAGATATGGATTTTTGAAGTTTATTAAATAAATTAATTATTTATTTAATTCAAAATTCGGATATTATCCGAAGAGGAGTCAGCGTCCTTCTCCGAAGTACGCGCTGCGTACTCCTGTACGCCCCGCGTAACCGAGAGGATTGGCCTCGGATCGTCCACGTCGCCATATCCGAGGAAGCCGACCCGTCCGACCCGTCCGACCCGACGTCCCATCCGACCCGGCGTCCCATCCGACCCACCTCCCCAGCAACCCGTCCCATCCGACCCGAGAACCCAAGAACCCGTCCCATCCGAACCGAGGCAGTCGAGGCTTCGGTCATGCATGACGTACGCGTACGCAGCGCGTACGAGCGTACGCCCCGCGTACCGAGGCAGACCAGCCTTCCTATAAATAGAATGCGAGGGTTTCCAAAGAAAGGGTTCATTTCTCTTCTCTCTCTCTCAGCATTTCCTCGTTTTCCGTGTCCGTTCAAACCCGAAGCCCTGGTCTTTTTGGCTCAAGTCCCGAAGGTCGATCCTACTCCCGAGATTCCCGAGAATCCCAAGAAAAGTCAGTTTCCCGAGACGAAACTCTGTCCGGTTTTCCACCTCACAATCTTCAAACTATCAAGTGAGTTCATATCCCCTTCGAACACTCTTTAAATACATTTTAAATGTTTTATACTCTTTTTGGGGAGGAATACAAGTAAACACATGACTAAAATCGTGTGAAACATTAACCTTTTGATATACTTTTCATACTGTTGTTTTAACTATCTTGTGAAGTTATTATGATACAAAACCCCTCACAACACAGCTTTACCCTCTTGGGATATAATATGTTTATAAATAGAAATATGTTTTATTTATACGTTTACATACAAGAACATCATATCAAGGGTAACATTCTTTACTAAGTCATTTTATGCATTTAAAAGAACTTATGATTATGCCTTGTCAAATATTGTGAAAGAGGTTAAACTTTGCATACAAACTACTACCTTATTACGGACTTAGTTGAGAATCCATGAGTCGTGTATATCTTCAAACGTTACTTTCTTTATTAGAAAATAATGCTGCAAGTCCTGTCTATAACCAGAGTCTCCCGTTCGGAGAACGTGTCAAATGTGTATAGATCTATACGGGAAGTCATGATCCCGCGCCCTGACTGTTAGCTACAGTCCGTCTTTTGGGGTGACAGTTGTCATAACGCTACGACGCCTGAAGAACGTCGCTACAGGCATATTATGTTTAGTATGGTTATAAAACTCATCGGATATACAATTATTATGGTATTATGCTTTTATGAACAAGTAGTCATTAAAACTATTCTTCGTTTAATAAGGGCGATTTTCGTATAGCTTTACTATGTAAAACTATGACACGACTTACAAGCACGTCGCTTGCTTGCGATTTTCGGTCTTAAAGACTGCCAGTTATGTCAGGAAAATAAGGGTTTTTCCTGTATACAAACCAAACAACTAATAGGAAAATAAGGGATTTTCTCGGTACAATTAGTTGCAATTCACATCACGAGCATTCATATGCATTTCATACTTTTATAGGAAAATAAGGGTTTTTCTGGAAAACATGCAAACACTTTCGAATGGCATACATCTTCTCAAAACACTACTTATGAACTCACCAACTTAAATGTTGACACTTTTTCTTTGAAATAACTTGTATTCACAGGAAACCGCTAGCCAGGTAGCAACTACTTCTGAAGACTAACGCACTGGCGTTAGTAACATATTTTGGATCACCATTTTATATTTGATTTCTTTTGCAAACATGTAACACCTACAATCATGTAAACTTTTCAAACATATTTATATTATGGTGGTGTGTACTTTCCTTTCTATGAACTGTTATGATACTGAATATGACGTCCTCCGCCCCCGAACGATTCCGCCGTTCTGGTTTGGGGTGTGACAGATTGGTATCAGAGCATCATTTATAGTGAATTAAGTATATCAAAACCATTTTTTTTATATACAACTATAAACTCAACTGGGCAAAAACACTCTGAGAAGAGTCATACTTTTGAAATTAAATCTATTTAGTTTTTGTAAAGTAAGCATGCATTCATTTAGTAATAAATAACAGTTCCACATCGTACCATATTAGAAGTATTATTAATGAGTTGTGCAGTACAGGTACGCCTTGGGACACGTAATCGGAACTGGGAAGGATATAGCCTGATCAACTATATTTGTCCGAGAGCCGACTAACGTGTGCCGAGGGGTGTCTGCAGTGGACAACAAATTTTAAAAACTTACCAAACCGTTATTAGAATCAAACACAATAATTTAAATGCTATAGGAGTAATTGTCATTTAAACTAATTTACATGTTTTGCATGTTCCGACTTTATTCAATTCTTATGACCCTATTTCTCGTACAGTCAAATGGCTGGATTTCACCACCCCAATGACCCCTACTTTCCCAACCAAGGCAACGGAGGATGGATCGAAGATGATCCAGAAGAGGATGAGGAACCCATAGAATTGGGTGATGACTCTGGTACTGACTCAGAGCCGGAAGTGATCAATCCACCACCCATTCAACCTCCTGTTCATGTGAGGAACTTCCAAGGACCCACTCCCGTCTGGGGAAGTCACCTACATCATTGGAGCCAACAACAAGGCATACGCCCTCCCTACGGCATGTGTCGGGACTTCTACGATGTCCGCGGTGGCAGTTCGGCTGATCGAGCACTCCCGGTAATGGTGGGTAAGTTAGCCAATCAGTCCTATCAGTCCGGAGTACAAGCAAGCCGACTCCGGGATATCAACGTGGAAGTGCAGGTTCACACTTCTAATATCCGTAGGCTGGACAAGATACAAGATAATGTTCAACTCCAGTCTGAGGCATTTCAGGCACAGATAATTGCAGCCCTAGCCGAGTTAAGGGAGCAACAAGCCGCTTTTGATCGACGCCTAATGGAATCGAAGCAATCAGATGCGGAGTCAAGCTCCAAGCGCAACCTACGTCGCAAGTAGTGCCTGCCAGGATTTCAAATTTTGTTATAAATTAGGACTTCGGATAAGAATTTTCTTTTCGTTAAAACTTTCTGTAATCGGAGACCTTTAGAAAGGTCAAAAAGTTTTGTCTAAACTCGGATGTAACACAACTATATGTTATATATATAGGGCATACCCCCCTTTTCCGGTTTTAAATATGTGTATTCCGTTCAACTCATAAGTGCATCCATTCAAACGTTATTAATAAATCAAGCTCAAAACCCATTGTTGATCAAACCAAATTCTTAATCTATTTAAGGCAGTTAACTCAATATCATTCAACTCACAACCACCAAAACTCATAATATCTCATTTTTCCTTTTGACAGAGCAATGCCTCCTCGTAGATCAGCACGTACCAACGCAACCCCACCACCACCTCCACCACTAACTTATGATCCGGCAATGGTCCAGGCTGCTATCACAGCAGCAGTAGCGGCAGCCCTCTCTCAAATAAACTCCAATGCCAATGGAGGTACAGGAAGCAGCACGAATCATCCCAATAGTGGCACCGGCCAGGGCCAGGTTAGAGAGTGTACTTACAAGGAGTTCTCCAACTCAAAGCCAAAGACTTTTAATGGCAGTGGCGGAGTCATTGCACTAATGCAATGGTTCGAAAACACCGAAACGGTCTTCGAGATCTGCTCGTGCCAAGAAACAAGCAAGGTTAAGTTCGCTGCTTGCACCTTCATAGATCGAGCCCTCACTTGGTGGAAGAGCCATGTGAACTCAGTGACGCTCACTGTCGCTAACGCCATGAGTTGGGAAGAACTGAAGGTACTACTACTGGAAGAATACTGCCCAAGGGGTGAAGTGCAAAAGCTTGAGCAGGAACTCTGGAATTTGAAAATGGTCGGGTCTGACCTAGTCGCTTACACAGCTAGGTTCAACGATCTCGCTGCTTTGTGCCCTACCATGGTCAACCCAGAATCAAAGAAGGTCGAAAGGTACATTTGGGGGTTGTCACCCCAGATTCAAGGGCATGTCCTAGCCTCCAACCCTATCACCTACAACAGCGCTAAACGCCTGGCGCAACGACTCATCGATCACGGAGCGAAACAGAGTACCATCACAACAGCCGCAAATCCACCTAGGGAGGCTCAGGGACAGAGTAGGCCTTGGAACAAGAGGAGGGGACAAATCCTCCAGGAGAACCCCCAAGAAACAACAAGTGATAGCGACCCACGCTATTACTGTACCTACCAACTCTGCCCCCACAAGTTCATACAATGGAAAGCTACCGAAATGTAACCAGTGCAACTTCCACCATCACGGTCTCTGTCATGGCCTTCAATGCACCAGGTGCAATAAGAAGGGTCATACAGCCCGCTATTGCAAGGAGCCAACCCAACAATCCGCCCCCACTGCTAATACCGGAGTAAGCCGCGCTTGCTTTGAGTGCGGGAGCACAGGGCACTACCGCAAGGACTGCCCGAAGGCAAACAACAGGAATACCGGCGGAAGAGGCCGAGTTTTCGCAATGGGACAAGATGAAGCCATTGCGGACCCTACTGTTGTTACGGGTACGTTTCTTCTCGATAACTCGTATGCATGCATTTTGTTTGATAGTGGAGCGGAAAGGAGTTTTGTGAGTCACGACTTTAAAAGCATGCTAAAACCAATACCACAATCATTAAGTGAACCGTTCATAGTAGAAATGGCCAACGGGAAAACCGAAGGCACTAAAGAGATATACTTAAACTGCACCCTAACTCTAAACGATAATCCCTTTCAAATCGACCTCATGCCAGTCTCGATTAAGAGTTTCGATGTCATCATTGGCATGGATTGGCTGAGTTCTCATCGTGCGGACATTCTATGTTACGATAAGGCCGTTCGCCTTAATCTGCCAACCGGCGAAACCTTCCTTGTCTTGGGCAACAAACCTAGTACCACTCTTAGAATCATCTCAAGTATCCAAGCTCAGAAGCACTTACGAAAGGAGTGTCACGCATTTCTTGCACATGTTGTAGACGTGAAACGCGAAGTCCGGGACATCAAGGATGTGCCCGACGTATGCGATTTTCCCGATGTGTTTCCCGAGGACCTTCCAGGGATACCACCAGTAAGACAAGTCGAATTCAGAATCGACCTGATTCCCGGAGCTACCCCAGTAGCCAAAGCACCCTATCGATTAGCCCCGGCAGAGATGCAGGAGCTATCCAGTCAACTGAATGAACTACTGGGAAAAGGATTCATCAGACCGAGCTTCTCACCATGGGGAGCACCCGTGTTGTTTGTGAAAAAGAAGGATGGATCGTTCAGAATGTGCATCGACTACAGAGAACTCAACAAACTGACGGTCAAGAATCGTTATCCTCTACCGCGCATAGATGATCTATTCGACCAACTGCAAGGGGCGAACTATTTTTCTAAGATTGATCTGAGATCCGGGTATCACCAGTTACGAGTGCTAGAGGAGGATGTGCCGAAGACCGCCTTCCGAACTCGTTACGGACATTACGAGTTCGTGGTGATGCCATTCGGATTGACCAATGCGCCCGCAGTCTTCATGGATCTGATGAATAGAGTATGCCGACCTTACTTGGATCAGTTCGTCATCGTTTTCATTGACGACATCCTGATCTACTCCCGAAGTAAGAAAGAGCATGGCGATCATCTGCGACAAGTTCTAGGGATATTACGAAAAGAGAAACTTTATGCGAAGTTCTCGAAATGTGAATTTTGGATCCGAAGAGTCGAATTCTTAGGACACGTGGTAAGCGAAGAGGGAATCCACGTGGACCCAGCCAAAATTAAGGCCATTGAGAACTGGTCAGCACCGAAGACTCCTACAGAAATTCGCCAATTTCTAGGTCTCGCTGGCTACTACCGCAGGTTCATTCAGAACTTCTCACGAATAGCGAAGCCTCTTACAACCCTAACCCAGAAAGGTGTGGCCTTTGACTGGGAAGAGAAACAAGAAAGAGCGTTCCAAACGCTCAAACGAGCCTTGTGCACCGCACCAATACTATCCCTTCCCGAAGGAATAGAAGACTTCGTAGTTTATTGCGATGCATCAAACCAAGGACTCGGATGTGTTCTGATGCAGCGAGGTAAGGTCATCGCCTACACCTCGAGACAGTTGAAAACACATGAGGTTAACTACACGACCCACGATCTTGAGCTAGGAGCAGTAGTGTTTGCTCTGAAGATCTGGAGACATTACTTGTATGGGACGAAGAGCACTATCTTTACCGACCACAAGAGCTTACAACACATTTTCGATCAGAAGGAGCTCAACATGAGACAACGGCGATGGGTCGAGCTACTCAGTGATTACGAATGCGATATTCGCTATCATCCGGGAAAGGCAAACGTCGTAGCCGATGCCCTTAGTCGAAAGGAGTACTCGGGCCGGAGAGTGAAGTCATTAGCTATGTCGATCCATTCGCACCTATCAACGCAAGTCAAGGAAGCTCAATTAGAGGCCTTGAAACCCGAAAACGTGGCAGGTGAGGCCCTTAGGGGAATGGACAAGAACTTAGAAATCAAGAGTGACGGAGCACGCTACCTCATGAACCGGATCTGGACACCAAAGTTTGGGGGATTCAGAGAGGTAGTTATGAGCGAGGCACACAGGACCCCATACTCCGTACACCCAGGGTCAGACAAGATGTATCTAGATCTCAAGCAACTCTACTGGTGGCCAAACATGAAAGCGGAGATCGCTACGTATGTGGGCAAGTGTTTAACTTGCGCCAAAATAAAAATAGAACACCAAAAACCCTCAGGCCTACTCCAACAACCTGAAATACCTGAGTGGAAATGGGAGCAGATTTCCATGGACTTCATAACCAAACTGCCCAAAACTCAGAGTGGCCAAGATACTATTTGGGTAATCGTCGACAGATTAACCAAGTCAGCCCATTTCTTACCTATCAAGGAAACCGATAGGATGGAAAAACTATCAAGAACCTACATCCGGGAGATCGTACGACTTCATGGAGTACCAATGTCCATCATCTCAGATAGAGACAGCAGGTTCACTTCCAGATTTTGGCAATCATTGCAAAAATCCATGGGAACAAGGTTGGACATGAGTACAGCATACCACCCTCAAACTGACGGACAGAGTGAGAGGACGATCCAAACCTTGGAAGACATGTTGCGAGCATGTGTAATCGACTTTGGCAAGGCATGGGATATCCACTTGCCTTTGGTCGAGTTCTCTTATAACAATAGTTATCATACTAGTATCAAGACCGCTCCGTTCGAAGCCCTTTACGGCCGTAAGTGCAGATCACCCCTGTGCTGGACGGAAGTGGGCGACACCCAATTGGCAAAAGGTCTAGTCACTAAAAGCACCCTTACTGGTCCAGAGATCATCAGAGAAACTACCGAAAAGATCGTGCAAATACGAGAACGACTGAAGTCCTCAAGGGATAGGCAAAAGAGCTATGCCGACAGAAGACGTAAACCCTTGGAATTCCAGATTGGCGACCGTGTGCTACTGAAGGTCTCACCCTGGAAAGGCGTGATACGCTTTGGGAAGCGTGGAAAGCTAAATCCCAGGTACATTGGACCCTTCGAAATCATTTCGAGAGTTGGTCCAGTGGCCTACAAACTCCAACTTCCAATCGAGCTTAACAAAGTGCATCCAGTATTCCACGTGTCGAACCTGAAAAAGTGTTTGTCCGACGAAACACTTGTAATTCCACTCGATGAAATCGCGTTAAACGAAAATCTTAACTTTGTGGAAGAGCCTGTCGAGATCATGGATAGGGAAGTTAAAAGGACCAAGCAGAGTCGCATTCCAATAGTAAAAGTCCGATGGAATGCTAAGAGAGGACCCGAATTCACATGGGAACGGGAAGACCAAATGCTACAGAAGTATCCGCATCTCTTCCTCAGCCCCTAAAACTCTTACCTTGTATTAAATTTCGGGACGAAATTCCCTCTAACGGGGGGATGATGTAACAACCCGTTATTTCCAGGCATTATAAACCGAGTCTTGTAACCCCTTTTGAATGTAATGGGAATATCATCGATAAATGAATTATTCAAAAGCTCTGATTTGGAGTACGCTATGTAGTAGATATCGTCTTAAAGGTTCCAAATATATAAAGAACGCCCAAATCTGACTTCGCATGGGGAAGTTATGATTTTTCAAAGAAATTCCTTAAAAACGATTAGTTATAAAATAAATAATAAAAAAAAAATAAATAAATAAATAAATAAATAAATAAAAATAATAATTTAGGAATTTGCCAACGGAGTCTAAACGAAAGTTGTAGATCGTAGTCTCACCTACGCGTGGATATAAAGACCATCAAAAACGGAGTTCGTATGAAGAAGATATGGATTTTTGAAGTTTATTAAATAAATTAATTATTTATTTAATTCAAAATTCGGATATTATCCGAAGAGGAGTCAGCGTCCTTCTCCGAAGTACGCGCTGCGTACTCCTGTACGCCCCGCGTAACCGAGAGGATTGGCCTCGGATCGTCCACGTCGCCATATCCGAGGAAGCCGACCCGTCCGACCCGTCCGACCCGACGTCCCATCCGACCCGGCGTCCCATCCGACCCACCTCCCCAGCAACCCGTCCCATCCGACCCGAGAACCCAAGAACCCGTCCCATCCGAACCGAGGCAGTCGAGGCTTCGGTCATGCATGACGTACGCGTACGCAGCGCGTACGAGCGTACGCCCCGCGTACCGAGGCAGACCAGCCTTCCTATAAATAGAATGCGAGGGTTTCCAAAGAAAGGGTTCATTTCTCTTCTCTCTCTCTCAGCATTTCCTCGTTTTCCGTGTCCGTTCAAACCCGAAGCCCTGGTCTTTTTGGCTCAAGTCCCGAAGGTCGATCCTACTCCCGAGATTCCCGAGAATCCCAAGAAAAGTCAGTTTCCCGAGACGAAACTCTGTCCGGTTTTCCACCTCACAATCTTCAAACTATCAAGTGAGTTCATATCCCCTTCGAACACTCTTTAAATACATTTTAAATGTTTTATACTCTTTTTGGGGAGGAATACAAGTAAACACATGACTAAAATCGTGTGAAACATTAACCTTTTGATATACTTTTCATACTGTTGTTTTAACTATCTTGTGAAGTTATTATGATACAAAACCCCTCACAACACAGCTTTACCCTCTTGGGATATAATATGTTTATAAATAGAAATATGTTTTATTTATACGTTTACATACAAGAACATCATATCAAGGGTAACATTCTTTACTAAGTCATTTTATGCATTTAAAAGAACTTATGATTATGCCTTGTCAAATATTGTGAAAGAGGTTAAACTTTGCATACAAACTACTACCTTATTACGGACTTAGTTGAGAATCCATGAGTCGTGTATATCTTCAAACGTTACTTTCTTTATTAGAAAATAATGCTGCAAGTCCTGTCTATAACCAGAGTCTCCCGTTCGGAGAACGTGTCAAATGTGTATAGATCTATACGGGAAGTCATGATCCCGCGCCCTGACTGTTAGCTACAGTCCGTCTTTTGGGGTGACAGTTGTCATAACGCTACGACGCCTGAAGAACGTCGCTACAGGCATATTATGTTTAGTATGGTTATAAAACTCATCGGATATACAATTATTATGGTATTATGCTTTTATGAACAAGTAGTCATTAAAACTATTCTTCGTTTAATAAGGGCGATTTTCGTATAGCTTTACTATGTAAAACTATGACACGACTTACAAGCACGTCGCTTGCTTGCGATTTTCGGTCTTAAAGACTGCCATTTATGTCAGGAAAATAAGGGTTTTTCCTGTATACAAACCAAACAACTAATAGGAAAATAAGGGATTTTCTCGGTACAATTAGTTGCAATTCACATCACGAGCATTCATATGCATTTCATACTTTTATAGGAAAATAAGGGTTTTTCTGGAAAACATGCAAACACTTTCGAATGGCATACATCTTCTCAAAACACTACTTATGAACTCACCAACTTAAATGTTGACACTTTTTCTTTGAAATAACTTGTATTCACAGGAAACCGCTAGCCAGGTAGCAACTACTTCTGAAGACTAACGCACTGGCGTTAGTAACATATTTTGGATCACCATTTTATATTTGATTTCTTTTGCAAACATGTAACACCTACAATCATGTAAACTTTTCAAACATATTTATATTATGGTGGTGTGTACTTTCCTTTCTATGAACTGTTATGATACTGAATATGACGTCCTCCGCCCCCGAACGATTCCGCCGTTCTGGTTTGGGGGTGTGACATCTTCTAAACTCATAAGTTCATGAACATGCATATCAACAATTTCAAGAATCATAAATAAACTATATAAAACTTGAAATTTCGACAATATCCATGGAAAATGGATTTGCATAACCATTACACCATCTAAAACAAGTTTTATAAGACCAAAACAGTTTATGATAATGTTTCTAGTCCATTTCGAGCAAGAAAACTCGAAAAACTGCACTATGGGCATTCTACTCGTTGAGTGCATGAACCTACTTGACGAGTAGGATGATTTTAGGCATGTACTCATCGAGTCCCCCTATAGACTCGATGAGTTCACCCAGCAGACTGCATATTTTTCGACTTTTTCAACAATTTGCATCAAGTATCGAATAAACAAGCCAGGCTCTGATACCACTGAAGGGTTTTGAGGATTCTAACACTCCTAAGGTGTACATGAAACCCTAGAAACCTTGGATCTATGTTTTACTATCATACATGCAAAATTGTTTTTCCAAGATTCTTAACCTATTTAGCATAGCATGGGGAACTTTTAAACATAAATGCTAGAAGAACATGCCTTTTGTTGTTTGGATTCCTTGAGAACCTTGTGAGCCTAGCACCTCAAGTGGGATGCCTCAAATGTCTCACACAACACCACAACACTTGGAATAACCTTGAGAGAATTTCAATAACATTCAAAATTCGGCTAGCCTCTTTTACTTGCTTGTAGTAGTGCCGATTTTCCTAGTCAAGGGGTCTTTATATAGTTGTGACACAAGTAGGGTTACACCATGTAAATCCTAATTGTCATGGCATTCTGTATCCCATGATCCATGGGTTTGTAACCTCCATGGACTATCCATGGAGAACCTTATGGGTTTTAACCCAATCCATACAAACCTTGGATTATTAGCCCACTATACAAGAATAGATGATTTCCACAATCAACCCCATATATTTAATTAGTCTCTTTTGGATCACTTAATTAATTCCAAATTAATTCTTTGATCGATAATAATTAATAATATTATTAATATATTAGAACTTATAATATATTAATAATCCTTAAGTGTCCTTTCTCTCATTTAGTCTATCCAAGTGTTGCAATGTCATGTAACCCAAATGGACCATGTTAACCGGGTCAAGTACAATCCAGGAATAGTTATGAACTTAGACACCTAATCCAACAAAATCAGCTACAGTCTCCTGCTTGGAACTTTTCCATGTTACTGCACCTCCATTTAGGGTAAACACCCAAACCGACTGAGAGCGTAAATTATCTCTGTCGGTCTGAAAGTTGGTGTCACAATACCCTGTCACCCTCAAGTCATCACTCCCACCTAGGGTAAGGACCTAGTCATTAGTCCTCCGCATGTACTTAAGAATGTTATTTACTGCAGTCCAGTGAGCTCTACTAGGGTTCCCTTGATATCGACTAACCATGCTCAAAGCAAAAGCCACATCAGGGTGAATACACGTCATAGCATACATGATTAAGCCAACAACATAGGGATATGGTACCTACCTCATATCCGCTATCTTTTCATCAGTTCTCAGACTCTAAGCCTTTCTTAGTTTGGTATTGCTCTGGATGGGCAATTCACCTTTCTTGGAATTCTCCATGTTGAAATGTTTCAACACCTTATCCAAGTAGGTACTTTGACTAAGTCCTATTAGTCTTTTACTCCTGTTTCTCAATATCCTTATCCCTAGAATATAGGCAGCTTCCCCAAGGTCCTTCATAACGAAACACCTCCTAAGCCAGGACTTAACCTCCTGCAAGGTTGGGATGTCGTTTCCTATGAGAAGTATGTCATCCACATACAACACTAGAAAGCTAACTATACTTCCACTAGCTTTGACATATACAATTGACTCATCCTCGCTTCTCAAAAATCCAAACTCTTTGACTTTCTCATCGAAACAAAGATTCCATCTGCGAGATTCTTGTTTTAATCCATAAATGGATTTCTCAAGCTTACACACTCTATTAGGGTACTTTTCACTAACAAAACCCTCTGGCTGACTCATGTAAACATCTTCAGCTAACTTCGCATTAAGGAAAGCGGTTTTGACATCCCGTTGCCATATTTCATAATCATGAAACGCAACTATTGCAAGCATAACCCTTATAGATTTAATCTTCTCTACTAGAGAGAGGGTCTCATCATAGTCAACTCCATGAGTTTATGTAAATCCCTTCGCAACCAATCGCGCCATATATGTGTGTAATTTCCCATCCATGTCGGTCTTCTTCTTGAAGATCCATTTGCAGCCAATTGTCTTACGACCTGGTACATTGTCAACCAAGTTCCAAACTTGATTGTCATACATGGACTGAATCTCGTGGTCCATAGCCTCTTTCCATTTTGCAAACTCGGGGCCTGCCATGGCTTCCTTGTAGTTATTAGGTTCATCCAGATTTATCAATGTACTATCACTAATAAACGTATTACCTTCAGCTGTTATATGAAAACCATATAACACAGGTGGAACACTAACTCTACTGGAACGCCTCAGAGGTAAGGACTCGTCAACTAGTTCAACAGGAGTCTCCTCCTCAGGTTGAGCGCTAGTGTTTGACGTTCCTTCATCACTTAACTCTTGAAGCTCTAAAAGGTCAATTTGCCTCCAACTATCCTCTTGGCATATGATTTCTCTCTCTCTTGTAAAACCCCTATCCTCGCAACGAAGATAGCATTGTCAATCGGTCTATAGAAGAGATACCCAAAGGACTTATGCGGGTAGCCGATGAAAATACATCGCTCACTACGAGGTTCGAGCTTATCGTGAGTCTCTCATCTTATGAAAGCATCAAAACCCAAAACCTTGATCTGTGCTAACGGGGGAACCTTCCATGTCCACATCTCTTTAGGTGTTTTGGAAACCTTTTTAGTAGGGACTAGATTAAGGATATGGGCGGCAATCACTAAGGCATACCCCCATAATGAGATACGTAACGAAGCTCGACTCATCATGAAACAAACCATGTCCAACAAGGTTCGATTGCGCCTCTCAGCCACACCATTAAGTTGTGGTGTCCTGGGTGGCGCCAACAGTGAAACAACTCCACATTCCTTAGGATAGTCGTGAAACTCGATACTAAGATACTCACCACTTCGATCGGATTGAAGCATCTTTATCTTCCTGCCTAATTTATTCTCCACTTCTTGCTTAAACTCTTTGAACTTTTTAATGGTTTCTGATTTATGCTTGAGTAAGTAGATATAGCCATATCTACTATAATCATCAGTAAAAGTCACATAGAAGCGGTTATCATCCTTTGTGGCGAATCTGAAGGTTCCACACACATCGGTGTGTATGAGATCCAACAGACCCTCACCCCTTTCACAAGTACCACTAAAGGGTGACTTAGTCATCTTTCCAAGTAAGCAAGATTCGCAAGTGTCATATGTCTTTAATTCGAATGAATCCAAGACTCCATCCTTTTGGATTTGGGCTATGCGCTTCTTGTTGACATGTCCAAGACGACAATGCCACAAGCATGCCTTGTCCTAACCATTGGACGAATCAATATTCAACACATTATTTCCTAAGTTATCTACAACCATCACAGTTTCATATATACCATTACAAGTCAATGCTTTAAAATCAAATACACCATTATAGAAAGCATTAATAGAACCAATTTCATTATAAAATGAAAATCTAAAACCTTGTTTATACAAACCATGAAAGGAAATAATGTTTTTTGCCATATCTGACGAGTAGCAACAATTATTCAACTCTAAATTTAACCCACTACTAAGCAATAAAGAATAAACTCCAATCTTGGTCACAAGCGACACTTTCCTATTCCCCATGATTAAGTTCATCTTCCCGTGCTCCACATCCCTACTTTCTTTTAGTCCCTGCAAATCAGAACAAATGTGATAACCACAACCTGTATCAAGGACCCCAAGAATTAGCATGTGATGAGTTATTTGATAGAATAGTGTAAATACCTATGAATTTGGGCTTTATCTTCCCATCCTTAATGTCCTGCAAGTATTTGGGGCAACTTTGTTTCCAGTGCCCTTTTTCATGACAATGGAAGCACTCTGCTTCCTTTGGATTGGAAGAGGGTTTAGCAGAACCACCTTTGGCTCTACTAGAAGAGGATCCATCATGGGACTTTCCCTTGTGGATCTTAGAAGGAGCATTCCTCTTCTTTCCTTTCCCATTGCCAATTTCCAAAACATTAGTAGCAGTAGTAGGAGTGGGTACAACAGACTTGCCTTTCAAATTACTTTCTGGAGTTCTTACTAGGTCTTGAAGCTTGCTAAGAGTGACTTCCTCCTTGTTCATATGATAAGTCATTCTGAACTGATCATAAAAAGGAGGGAAAGAGTGTAGGATGATGTCAATAGCCAAGTATTCATCGAAGTTCACATTCAACTTCAGCAAGCGGTCCACAAACCTTTGCATCTTTTGCAAGTGGGATGTGATGGACTCTTCATCCTTCATTTTGGTTGTAATCATGGAGGATATGATTTCGTAACTTTCCTACCGAGCACTTTGATGGTACATTTCCATCAAATCTTGGTGCATCTCGAAGCTCAGCAGTCATGGTAGCAATCATAATGCACGACACCTTTTTCGCGTCCCTCTCATGAACCTTGTATTCCTCGATTTGCTCGGGAGTAGCAGTTTGTTCATCAATCTTCTTCAGCTCTTTATCGAGGACATATTCTTTTTCCTCATAGGGAAGGTCCATACGAATGTTTTGAATCCAATCGTTAAAGTTTGATCCATCGAAGATAGCTCTCCCAACCAAGTTCATGAGGGAGAACGAGCTAGAAGGGTTGGAGCCTGAAGCATTGTTTGGATTAGACATCTGAAAAGGAAAAAGAATAAGGTTTAGATTAGATAAGAATCCTTAATATAAAACCCAAATGAAATATTATGGCTAGGACCCAACACAATATTCTATAATTCGGAAGAGGGATGTCGTAATCCAATTGCAAAATATTTGAAGGCATGTAAATGACGATTTACCAATTTCCACCATGAAAAACGAAATTGATTATTGAGTTTTAAATGAATTGAAATTCCTAGATTCTTTGAGAATCATTGAACTTTTCAATGGCATGTTCAAATCTCGATTATCCCCTTCATGTTTGTGACTGGGATACCGAGGATCACAAACAAGGTGTGAATAACCATGCAAATTGCTTGGTACTCTTAATGTCACTTATCGCCTAATCAATGTGGTGGTTAACCACACATGCTCCATTGATCTTTGAAAAACATCAAGCTAACCTTTTCCACCATTTTTAGTCCCAAATTAGTGTGCCAATTAACCACACACGCTCCACTAACGACTTGGTAAGGTGCAAAGTGCAATTTCATGGAATAACACCGTTTTAACATTTTTCCTAAAGTAACTAAGATTGGGAATTTATAAAATTTTAGTTACTATATAATTTCGTTATACTTATTAATGAGGATTAATGTCGTATCCTACCCATTCGGCTAACAACAGTCCACTAGTTAAGGGAGCGGTGGGTGAGAGTGGACACCCAGTCAATCGCCATTTTATAGGCAATTTCCTTATACCCCTTATAGGCTAGCTTCGTGAATATGGCCTACTAACGGTAAGACTCACTTGTCTTATATATATATATATATATATATATATATATATATATATATATATATATATATATATATATATATATATATATATATATATATTAACTTTTAGTATTATAATAGTATAAGGGTTGAATTTTAAACTTTTAAAATCCTACGGTTTGGAATTAAATGTTTCATGAATGAGACTATACAAATTCCAAAACTTGAGGGCAAGTTTTGAAACTCTTCAAAACTCTTGGTTTCCATAACTTATAAGTTAATGCATTTCTTATGAATGGGACTTTTCATTTTCCATAACTTGAGGACAAGTTATGGAATTCTTTAAAAACATTTAGATCAATTTTAACCAATAAAATTATCATGTAATTTGTCATTGATCTAATCTAACTCATAAGGCAAGGCAATTCAAATCAAATAATACAAATAATCAACTTATTATCTTAAAATTTGATAATTGTCCTTTAATTGGATGAGAGAAATCTTTACCTTATCACAAAAATGATTTTTAATAGTCAAAACAGTTTGTGGTAATGATTCTAATCCAAAATTTGGCCAAAAACTGGAAAAAAAAAACATTCACTAAATAGTCACCACGTCGTGGTCATCGGTCAGATTCCAAAGAAAACTATTTTCTTGCTTTGAACAATTACCAATGCATCAATATAACATAAAACCTCCATAGGCTCTGATACAACTATTAGGTTTTGAGCACTATAGCACTCCTATGGAGCATATACAACCCTAGATGCTTTGGATCAAAGTTTTCTCTAATTATACATGCAATTTCATTTTTCCAAAGCATACACCCTAACTAGCATGCAATTGGAGATATACAACATAAAACCAAGTTAGATGAATACCTCTTGATATAGCTTGTGGTTCTTGGCCTTTAAAAGCTTTAGCACCTCAAATGTGATGCCTCTAATGTGTCACAAACACCAAATGCAAGAGGAGGCTTATGAGAGAGAGGCTAGGTAACAGCAAAATTGGTTATGGTTCTTCATTAGAATGCATGGGGCCGATTTTAAGGGTTAAGGGGTTGCTATTATAGTGTGGCAAAGACTAGGGTTTCTTCCATGCAAAACCTAATTCATCATGACCCTTCATATTTCTTAGGTCTTATGGGTTAAACCTTCATGGGCCCATCACTAATCAACCATGGATCATTAGCCCAAACTATAAGTATTACTGATTACATAATCAGTCCCCGTAAATTTAATTAGTCTCTTTTGATCACTAAATTAATTCCAAATTAATTCTTGATCAATACTAATTAAATAATATGATTTCTCAATTAATATATTATTCTTATAATATATTAATAAATCACAAATAACCTCTTTCTCAAAAGTCCATCTTATCAAATTGCTCAAGTGATGGCAACCCAAAAGGACCATGCTACTATCGGGTCAAGTACATACCAATTATAGTTATGGGCTTAGACACCAAATCCTACCGAGGGCCATGTTCGTGCCTCAGTGCCCTGTGATGAGGAGATGAAGAAAACCCAGTACCATGATATGTTGAGAGTTGACATTTGAAAATATGTCAGCTAATCGGCGTGCCCAACCGTTGATGATATGATAGCCAGGACACGAGAGAGGGAGATTGATAAAGAGCATATTAGGAAGTGGAAGGTGGATACTGGGCATATGGCTTGAGTTTCGATAAAGAAACCCAAGGGATTTGACTCGAGGTCGAAGGGCCAGTAGGGCCGGAGCCACTGTGGGTAATGCGGCAAGACGCATGAGAGAGTTTGCAGATTAGGGGGATCAGGCTGCTATAAGTGCAGCAAGTTGGGACACTTTAGCAGGGATTGTACTGCCCCTACCCCCACCATTCAGACATCAGACATGATTTGCTTTCACTTCAATCAGCGAGGCCATAAAAAGGCCAACTACCCGAGATTGGTATTAGGAGCGCCAGTGGCAGCGCCAACTCAAGCGACCCTACGGATCACAGATGGTGGCCAAGGCAAGATAGATGCTCATGTGGTGAGGAGCTGAGCCTTCTAGCTGACTCCCAAAGAGGTGCGTGCCACACCGGATGTGGTAACGGGTATGTTTTTCTTCTCCTTAACTTTTATTATGTTTTATTTTTGATATTTATGTTCCATGTATTCTGTTTTTAGGATCGTTCCATGTGAATGGTATTCCAATGTTGGTGTTATTTGAAAGTTTTGAGACCATATTAGATTCGATTATTCTTGTGTTTCACTTTGAATGTTCTGACTTCCCGAATAATTAAATTATTCAAACTATTTGCAGTCGATCATACTTTAGAAGTGGGTATTGAAGCTAGACCATCATGAATGGGTTTGTAGATTGTCTAAAGGTGTTTAGACATAGCACAAGTTTGCTACAGTATTCATGAGTACTCCTGTAATAAGATTTGAGTATTGGACTAAACCCACGCTCATTTGAATCCTTCATGGATTTTATCACGAGCGATCATGAGACGATAATATCTTATATTCTTGAAATGGAGAGATATGAGTTGCAGTTTACAAGTTGGTTGCACATTGACGATATGTAAACGCACCAGTAACTCGGTGTTATAAAACGCATCATTGTGTGTGATTTGATTAGTAAATAGAGCAAGCACATGAGTCGAAGTTTATCCGTTCCTTTTACTCTAAGAGGGATAAAAGCGATATATGTGGGGGCCTCAATGATTTAGTTATGACAACCCTAAGAGCTTGGCCAAGCGTGGACTAATTTGATTTGTTCAATTAGTCAGTCTTCGTAAATCGGAAATTAGGAAACAACAGATGAATAGAAAGAATGATCATAATCCATGTCTCAGTTCATATGATATCTAGAATGGAGGAATATATGATCCCTTATCTTATGGACGCGTTACTAATTAGATCAGAGTTCGTCAACGGTCTTTTTGAGAGCTACGATTACTAATCGAGTTTTGGAGTCGTACTTACAATTATAGTTATTGGACTTATCCAAGTGGGAGACTGTTGGATTAGGTGTCTAAGCCCATAACTATAATTGGTATGTACTTGACCCGATACAAGCATGGTCCATTTGGGTTGTAACACTTTGGAACAATTTGATAGGATGGATATTTGAGAAAGAGGTTAATGTTCTTTATTAATACATTATAAGAATAATATATTAATTGAGAAATCATATTATTTAATTAGTATTGATCAATAATTAATTTAGTGATCAAAATAGACTAATTAAATTAACAGGGGACTGATTGTGTAAATCAGTGATATATATAGTTTGGGCTAATGATCTATATTGATTAGTAATGGACTAAGTTCATGTAAGAATCCATGAAGAGTTAGTCTAAAGGGCTTATCGTATGGATTATTGGACTAAGGCCCAAGGAAGTGGATTAGGGTTTAACTCTTGGATTCTACAATATATATATATATATATATATATATATATATATATATATATATATATATATAACCCCTAAGCCAAAAATCATACACTAGTGATTCTAAGAAGCTCTAGATGATTTTTGTGTCTCCAAACCTCTCTCTCAAGTTCCTCCTCTTGTTCTTGGTTTGTTAAAAGACATTTGAGGCATCACACTTGACGTGCTAGTCTCTTGAAACATCAATTCCTACAAGCTACAATTAAGAGATATTCTTCTAACTTACTTTTATGTTTCAATTATCAATATTGTATGCTACTAGGTTTCTAGCTTTGGAAATTTTTTGTTGCATGTATAACTGGAGAAAGCTTAGATCCAAATCTATTAGGGTTGTATATGCACCATAGGAGTGTTAGAGTACATAAAACCCAACAACTACAATGTGGACCGTTCCTGTGTTCAACAGCAAGAGCCAGACGCTACCTTCATCTAGGATGCACAAGTTTTGTCGCGTACGTTATGGATACCCGGGAGGAAGGTAAGGCGATCGTGAGTGATGTGCCAGTTATGTGGGAGTATCTGGATGTGTTCCCAGAGGACTTGCCTGGGGTACCTCCGGAGAGATAGGTGGAGTTCAGGATTGACGTAGTTCCGGGTGCGGCTCCGATAGCCAAGACACCGTATCGGTTGGCTCCTCCCGAGAACCAGGAGTTGTCTACACAGCTACACGAGCTGTTAAACAAGGGATTTATCAGGCTGAGCAGTTCACCTTGGGGACCGCCGATTCTGTTTGTGAAGAAGAACGGGTCTCACTGGATGTGTATAGACTACTGGGAGTTGAATAACGTAACAGTGAAGGACCGTTACCTTCTCCCGAGGATTGACGGTCTCTTCGATTAGCTTCAGGAGGCATCTTGGTTTTTCAAGATCGATTTTTGTTCAGGCTATCACCATATGAGACTCAGAGATGAGGTTGTATAGAAGACTGCTTTCCTGACTCGCTAAGGCCACTATGAGTTCGTGGTGATGCCATTTGGGCTCACCAATGCTCTTGTTGCGTTCATGGATCTCATGAACCGCGTATGCAAACCGATGCTGGATTGGTCTATGATAGTCTTTATTGATGATATCTTGGTTTATTCCAAGTAGGAGCAGCACAAGGAGCACTTGCGGGAGGTGCTAGAGACACTGAGGAGGGAGAAATGTTTCGCAAAGTTATCCAAGTGCGATTTTTGGCTGTGTAAGGTGCGGTTTCTGGGGCACCTCGTCAACCAGAACGGTATACTGGTCGATCCGGCCAAGGTGGAGGACGTGATGAGATGGGAGGTTCCGAGGTCCCCATCCGAGATTCAGATCTTCCTCGGTTTAGCAGGCTATTATCGGAGAATCATTCAGGATTTCTCCAAGATAGTGGTACCCCTGACCCGGCTGACGAAGAAGGCTATTGTCTTTTGCTAGGGGCCTGAGCAACAGACAGCGTTCGAGGCTTTGAAGCAGAGGTTGTGCGAGGCACCGATCTTAGCCATGCTAGAGGGCGTTGAGGATTTCATAGTGTATTGTGACGCGTCTATATCAGGTTTGGGCGCAGTGTTGATGCAGATAGGGCATTTCATCGCTTACACCTCGAGGCAGTTGAAGCATCACGAGGTGAATTACCCAACAGATGACATGGTGTTGGGGGCAATTATTTTTGCCCTCAACATTTGGCGACACTACCTCTATGGGGTCCATTGTACCATTTACACGGAACATTAGAGCTTGATGTACTTGATGGACCAGCCAAATCTGAACATGAGACAGCGACGATGGTTGGATGTAGTGAAGGATTACGATTGCGAGATCCTCTACCACCCGGGGAAGGCCAATGTTGTGGCCGATGCACTTAGCCGCAAGACATTCGCGGCCACGATCAGACACATCTACCTGAGGATGACAGTAGTGACTCCGCTTTTGGAGCGGATTCGGGAGGCTCAGCAGGAGGCTATGAAGGAGGAACACCTGAAGAGTGAGTGTATCGTGGATCAGATTTCCTCCTTCGAATTTGATAGTCGCAGGCTATTGACACTCCATCGTAGAGTATGGGTTTCATACGTGGGCGGTGTGCACCAAATCTTGATGGAGGAGGCACACAAATCCAGATTTTCCATCCATCCCAGAGTGACGAAGATGTATAGAGATCTCCATCCTGATTACTGGTGGCCCTATATAAAGCGGGATGTAGCCTAGTACGTTGAGAGTTGCTCGAACTATAGGAAGGTAAAGGCCGAACACCAGACACCTCACAAAAAGACGCAACCGTTGGAAATCCCTATGTGGAAATGGGAGATATTACCATGGACTTCAATACGAAGTTGCCTCGGACGCCGCGCAGACTTGACGCGATATGGGTCATCGTGGATCGATTGTCCAAGAGCGCCCATTTCATACTGATTCAGGAGAGTATCTCGGCTGAGAAGCTGGAAGACATCTACATCAGAGAGGTAGTAGGTTGACACGGGGTGCCAGTTTCTGTGATTTCTAACAGGGATGTGTGGTTCACTTCCAGATTCTGGAAGAAACTTCATGACGAGTTGGGTACTCGTCTGCACTTCAGCATGGCTTTCCAACCACAGATGGATGGCCAGAGCAAACGGACCATCCAAACTTCGGAGGATATGCTGTGGGCATGCGTCCTAAACTTTGGTGGTAGCTGGTAGGGGTGAGAATCGGAACCGGTTATCTGTTTTCGGAACCGGAACCGCCTCGGAACCGCTGGTTGCGTAACCGGAACCGCCTTAAGTGGTTCCAATTTTGGTTCTCATTTTTTTGGAACCGCTACCCACCGGGTAACTATCGGAACCGATATATATATATATATATATATATATATATATATATATATATATATATATATATATATATATATATATATATATATATATATATATATATATATATATATATATATACCTTTTAATTAGTACCGTAACATTACCTTTTAATATTATTAAACGAATTTGATTGTGTTTTGTTTTAGTTAGTATCCTAAAATTACCATTTAATATTACTAAACGAAATTGACTAATTGTCCGTAGCTATAATTTTTTGGTTTGTAATGTGCTTAACTTTTTGAGAATACAAGTATTATTCGTTGAAAAATTATCTATATTTTTATTTTTGTTTACAGCTTTGTAATAGACATGCTTATTTTTCAAATAAAAAGAAAAAAAACTAAAAAGGCTTAAAACAACCAGGTACCCGGTACCGGAACCGGTCCCGGCGGTTCCGGTTTCGGTTCCAATATCCCAAGAACCGCCGGTTCCGGATCCAGACATTTAGGACGGATACCTGCCTATGCTCATCCTTAGTAGCTGGGATACCTACATTCCCTTGGCAGAGTTTTCCTATAATAATATTTATCATGCCAGTATCGACCGGCCTCCCTTCGAGATGGTTTACGGTAGGAAGTACATGACCCCAATATGTTGGGGTGAGGTTGGTCAGAGGGTCATGGGGAGTACCGAGGTGGTACTCAAGACGACGGAGAAGATCCAACAGGTCTGGAGTAGACTTTAGACGACCTAGAGTCGGTAGAAGAGGTACACTGACAAACGTCGATCGAACTTGGAATTTCAAGTCAAGGATATGGTGCTTCTGAGGGTGTCACCTTGGAAAGGTGTCATCTGCTTCAGAAAACGGGCCAAGCTGGGCCCCAGGTATATCATAGCTTTCAGGGTTATACCCTAGGTGGGCAAGGTGGCGTATAGGTTGGATCTTCCAGAAGAACTTAGTGTTAGATTAGTGTCTAAGTCCATAACTATTTTGGTATGTACTTGACCTGATGGTGCATGGTCCTTTTGGGTTGCCTTCACCAAAATAACTTGATAGGATGAATTATGGAGAGAAAGGATTAAATATGATTTATTAATATATTATGAGAATAATATATTAAATGAGAAATCATATTGTTTAAGTAATATTAGTCAATAATTAATTGGTAATTAGTTTGTGACTAAAAGAGATTAATTAAACTTAAGGGACTGGAATTGTAATTATAAGATAATTGCAAGTTGGGCCATGGATTGCCTTATATTAAGGAGTGGACAAATTCTATGGGAAACCCATGGGGAAATCGTCCAAAGCCTTAAGGAAAGGAATCTATGGGTTGCTTAGGGCTTAAGCATCCAAATTAGGGTTTCCTTGTTAGATAACCATAATAGCCTCCTATATATATATATATATATATATATATATATATATATATATATATATATATATATATATATATATATATATATAGATCCCTTATGACCAAAAACGTGGCTAAGCATCCTTCTAGGGTTTCACACGTTTTTGGGCAGCCTCCATCCTCTCTCCTCTTCATCCTCTTGCTCTTGGTGTTTGTGAACCATTAGAGGAGTGACATTTGTGACTCTAAGCTTTCTAAAGTCAATACAAGGAGGAATTGGAATTGTTATTGCTACCTAACAATCAAGGTAATATCTTAAACTCATTCTCATGTTAATATGATTACTTGAATGCTAGAAGTAGCGTTTATAGTCTTGGATAACTTGCATGTACAATAGAGAAACCTAGATCCAAGCATTAGGGTTTGTATGAGCACATAGGATGTTCTTATGACCAAAACCCATCAGTGGTATCAATGCCTAGATTGGTTTCTATTGTATTGATGCCATGTATGTTGAAAAAAATTCGTTTTTGTGGTTCTGCATCATGGACTCGGGGAGTCCCACTGTGGACTAGGCGAGTTCGAGCGTCAGATGGAGCTATTTTCGGGATTTCTTGTTGTTTATCTTTGAGATATTTGCCTTTATCATATTAGATCAATATAAATCCGATTTTATGATATATATGACTATATTCGTGATCTAATTGAAGATATTTATCAATTAATAAAATATTTGTTTCCTTATGTGATAATTGATTAATTATTTTGATTAAATTGGTAAATTGTTTTGCAAGAAATCATTAAATAAATCAAATATGAATAATTATGTGATTAAATGTTAATAAAGATTATTTGTTATTTGATCCTTGTGTTATGAAAAGTTTCATATTTTCCCCTTTAGGTTTTATAGTTTAAATTTAAACTCAAAGGTTTTGTTTTTTGAATTTTAAATAGTTGAAACCCAAATATTTTGAAAAAATGTTTCAAAACTTGCCCTCAAGTTTTGGAATTTAAATTTTGATTAACAAGTTTAATTTTGATGTATATTTAAATTCTAAACCCTGATGTTTTGAAATGTTTCAAAACTTGCCCTCAAGTTTTGGAATTTAAAAGTTGATTAAAGATTAATTAGGAATGTTAAATTCTAAAACCCTAGTATTGTTTTGAAAAGTTCAAATCACACCCTTATGGTTTTATTAACTAATTAAGGTGTATAATTAAAAGAGGTTTAATAAATCCATAAAAGTTTTGGTTTACAATTTAATTGAATTAAAAGTATAATTGTTAAATTTAACCACCTAGTATTTTAAAAGTATAATATACACGCTATACTATATATATATAACATTAAAAGTCTAACATTATGAGTAAAAGTCAGTCTTACCGTTAGTAGGCCTCATTCACGAAGCTGGTCTATAAGGGGTGTTTAAGGAAATTGCCTATAAAATGGTGATTGAATGGGTATCCACTCTTACCCACCGCACTCTTGTCTAGTGGAGGGTCGTTAGCCGAACGGGTAGGATGGGACAAAACCTTCCATTATAAGTATAATGATGTATAAAAGTAACTAAATGTTTTCATAAATTTCCCAATCTTAGTTACTTAGGCAAAAGTGAATTGATGCAATTCCATGAAATTACACTTTGTACCCTTGCAAAGACGTTAGTGGAGCGTGTGTGGTTTACCGGCACACTAAATGGTTCTAAGCAAAGGTAGCAAAGGGTGACTCAATGTTTGTCATAGTTCGGTGGAGCGTGTGTGGTTTACCGGCACATCGAATAGGTGACTGTAACATGTGGGGGCACCATGTAGTTTGCATGGTTATTCACACCCGCTTTGTGATCCTCGGCATCCCAGTCACAAACAAGAGGGGCATATCAAGATTTAAACATGTCATTGAAAAGTTCAATGAATCTCAAAGGATCTAGGAGTTTTCATAGATTTAAAACTTAAATTTCTTTTTCGTTTTTAATGGTGGAAATTAGTGAATCGTCATTCACTTACCTTCAAATATTCTGCAACTAGATTACGACATCCCTTTTCTAGGTTGTAGCGTATTGTGTTGGGTCCTAGCCTTAGTATCTTATTTGGGTGATTTACTAAGGACTCAATCAATCAACTAACTTGAATTCGTTTTCTCCCGTTTTGTAGATGTCAAAGTTCGACAACTATGGTCTTCCCAAATCCTGTGGAACAAGCATTCCACATGAAGATGATATTCCACGATTCGATCGAGGAACAAGAGATCATACTTCACCTCCTCCACCTCCTCCAATTATTCTCCCTAACCCACAAGTTCGAAGGATTGAAAGGTTCAAGCTCACTAAAGCCCTATTGAAAATAAAACATGAAGATTGTAAACCCTTGTGTGCCCACGTTCTAGGAATGAAATCACACATTGATAGGTTGATAATGTTGGGTGTGTCATTCCCGGATGAGTTGGTTGTGAATTGGGTTTTGCAGTCACTTCCTGAATCATATAATGAGTTAAAAAGAAAGTATTATATGATGGATCATGACGACAACCTCATTGACCTAACTTACATGCTCATTGTTGCTGAATCAGAAATGATTTGGCGAAGCAATGGAGCGTATTTGTTGGGAAAGTCAACCGACCATGCTTCCGAGGACGTTCTAAGAGAAGCGACCTGCGTTTGCTGCCAAGAGAAAGGGCGTTGGATACAAGTCTGCCCAAAGAGCCTGAAGAGTCCAGAAGATGGGAGAGTCAAAGAGTATGGCTGCGCTTCAGGTAAAATCCACTATCTAACTCTGTTAAGTTCCTATTCATTGATTCTTAATACATGATGTGATAAGATTGCATTTGAATGTTTTGCAGGATCGGTGAAAAGAAAGGAAGCTTGGTGAAAGAGCAAGATGAATCTAATCACAAGGAATGGATCTTGATCACATGGACTTGAAGATTAGATTTTGAGCTTAGATAGTTATGATAGAGTTGTTAGAAATTTTCCTTTTGAAATGCATAGTTTTCAATGGATTTTGCATTGTAAGGACAAATGTTTTCCGCTGCTTTTATAAATAAAAATAAATTTTGGTTTGACTTGTTTATTTATTTATTTCCTTGCAATGAAATCGTTATGAAAATTGGTGTTTGCATATTTCTACAACAAATGGATATGATTCTTGTTTATGGTGTTTATGGAAAAGTCGAGAATTTACCAAATAGGGAGAGTTTCTCATCGCCCAAGTTTCAATTGGACAGAAATTTGGAATCATGCAACTTAGTTGCACGAAGAATGAGAAATTTCATACCTGGAAATTAGACTAATTCATTGACAAAGTGTCAAGTGAAGGACTAGGAGATCGAGTACACAAAGTTGTGTGTTGGTCAAAGTCCACCATAAGACTAACAAGATATTCGTCATGGTTTACTAAAAGTTTAGTAAATATGATTATACTTATAAGATTAAGTGTAATTCGGAATTGATTAAAAAGGTTTAAATCAATAGCAAAACGAATAAGAAGAATCATGTAGGCAGAAAGATAAAAGTTTCTTCATTCTAAGAAGAAGGGGGAGTAGCTTTTATGCTTTATGATAGGTCTTAATAATTAAGAACCATATCTCAATTGATCCTCTAAGTGAGTCTTAGTACAATTGTATGTTTAAGAAGAGGAATCAAGGATTGAAGAAATGATTAAATCAAGAAGTCAATCATACTTCGTTCCAACAACAAGTCTTAAAGTTAAGATTGTGACAATGAGTGGCAAGTATTAAGAAGGTTTATAACATTCATCAAATGTAGAATAAGGAAAAAGGTTTTCTTGTTCTCGCACATTTGAAATTGGCAAGCTGTGATGTCTTGGATAAGACAAAGACCAACTAGGACCAATTTATGAAGTGTTTTGATAAAAGCTACACTAACTCTTGAATATTTATTTGTCAAGAAATGTTTATTGACAAGAGAATCTTATATGTCAAGGAGTCAGTGGGAGTCTTAATGGTCTTGAAAAGTTTCAAGAAAAAATCAAAATAGACCTTATCGATCATCACTAGCACACGAGTTGAGGTTTACAACCTATCGTGTTGACATTATTTTTTCTGTGCTGTTCCAGTTGAGTTAATTATGCATGTGAGTCCTATGAGTTCTCGTTTGAATGCATAAAAGGCAAGGACCTTGATCAATGAAAAGTACATTGATATGAAAAGGTGAGCTGCTTAGCTACTTGGAAGACATGGTGGGCAACTGTGCTTCCATAAGGCAAGAAATCAAGATTAAGAAATTTCGGTCCATATGAGTTTGAATTTGTCGTAAACTTTGGTTTTGACAAATTCACATGGATAGGAACACATACACCGTTTAAATCTAAGTGTCATAAGATTTCCTCCTTCATGAAATGATTGTGAGGAAATACTTTCACTAAGAAAGATTTTAAGAAGATAGTGATTGTAAAATTGCATTCTCAAATTCGATTATGGTTATGGTATCCCTTTCCATGATTTGAATTGTGAGGTTTGGCAATTAGTCGTAATTTTCTAGATTAAAAACTTTTATGCAAAAGGATGTTCAAAGGAATATACTTTGAGTGAGAGACATCATATCTAAGGAATTGTATTGTAACAATATCTGATAGAGGACTTTGTAATATAATTGGCAATAGTCTTTGTGACTTTGTTGTAGTGATATTACGAAAGGATCATTGCAAAAAATGTATGAATCTAGCATATTCTATAAGTGGCAAGAATTTGATATTCTTTCACTTATGAAAAAGGATTTGGAGTTGTGAAATGAGTATGATTGGAAATGTGTTCAATGTGATCTATTTCACAAAGTAAGAACCATAGGTAAACATTGTGTGCATGCTAGGAGCATGGGACAAGTGTTGTAATTCAAGTAAGAAGTTGATTACCCGAAACGACAAATAATGAGTAATCGATATGGTGATAAATAAAAGGAGTTTTGTTTATACTCAAAGGTTTGAGGCCATATGGGATTAGTATTATTCTTGTGTTTCACTTTGCATGTTTTGACTTCCTGAATAATTTAATTGGTTAAGAACAGTCAAATTATTCGAACGGGACACAGTCGTTCATATGTTGGAAGTAGGTATGGATGAAGACTGTCGTGAATTGGTGTGTGGATTGTCTAAAGAGTATTATACATAAGCAAATGTTTGCTGCAACGTTCATGAGTGCTTAAGAATATGATTTGAGCATTGGATTAAACCCACGCTCACTTGGATCACTCCATGAAATGTATCACAAGTGATTGGTGAGACGATAACATCTTATATTCTTGAAACCTAGACTTATCCAAGTGGGAGACTGTTGGATTAGTGTCTAAGTCCATAACTATTTTGGTATGTACTTGACCTGATGGTGCATGGTCCTTTTGGGTTGCCTTCACCAAAGCAACTTGATAGGATGAATTATGGAGAGAAAGGATTAAATATGATTTATTAATATATTATGAGAATAATATATTAAAGGAGAAATCATATTGTTTAATTAATATTAGTCAATAATTAATTGGTAATTAGTTTGTGACTAAAAGAGATTAATTAAACTTAAGAGACTGGAATTGTAATTCTAAGATAATTGCAATTTGGGCCATGGATTGCCTTATATTAAGGAGTGGACGAATTCTATGGGAAACCCATGGGGAAATCGTCCAAAGCCTTAAGGAAAGGAATCTATGGGTTGCTTAGGGCTTAAGCATCGAAATTAGGGTTTCCTTGTTAGATAACCCTAATAGCCTCCTATATATATATATATATATATATATATATATATATATATATATATATATATATATATATATATATATAGATCCCTTATGACCCAAAAACGTGGCTAAGCATCCTTCTAGGGTTTCACATGTTTTTGGGCAGCCTCCAGCCTCTCTCATCTTCATCCTCTTACTCTTGGTGTTTGTGAACCATTAGAGGAGTGACATTTGTGACTCTAAGCTTTCTAAAGTCAATACAAGGAGTAATTGGGATTGTTATTGCTACATAACAATCAAGGTAATATCTTAAACTCATTCTCATGTTAATATGATTACTTGAATGCTAGAATTAGGGTTTATAGTCTTGGATAACTTGCATGTACAATAGAGAAACCTGGATCCAAGCATTAGGGTTTGTATGAGCACATAGATGTTCTTATGGCCAAAACCCATCACTTAGACAGATCCATAACACTTTTCATGTCTGCTAGCTGCGGAAGTGTTTAGTGGATGACTCCGCAGTTGTGCATTTAGAGGATATTCAGGTGGATGATAGCATGAACGACATCAAGAGACCAATCGCCATTCTCGACAGGAGGACGAAGGATCTGAGGAACACAAGGGTAGAGTTGGTGAAGGTGCAGTGGCAGCACTGCAAGGGCTCGGAATGGACATGGTAGCTAGAGGATGAGATGAGGGAGCATTACCCAGAGCTATTTCTAGCCACAGCAGACTTCGAGGACGAAGTCTGAGATAATTGAGGGAGATTTGTAACGTTTGGTTCCTGGTATGTATTTAATTTATAATTATTCACTTTTGTATAGAAACTCGACGAGTTAGAGGCCCCAAACTCATCAAGTAGAGATGAATTGGACCGTAGATTTTAGAGACCTACTAGAAAAGTTGGGGAGCCTTAACTCTACGAGTAGGTTGGCAAAAATGAAACCCTAATTCTGGTGTTTTACACTCTATATAAACACCTTAACCACAAGGTGTTGGCCTCATCTCCAGCTTCCACTGCCCAAAACTATTGTCAACCCAAGACCTGGGCGAGTTGGGAAGAGGCCCAGGGCAGCAACGAGAAGAGGGGCATAACTTTATTCCATCATTCTAATGTATTGGGTATCCGGCACAAATTATTTCATCTCCGATTGACTATGTGTTTACTCGCTCTAGTTCCCATCTTCCCAGTCGTCTCCTAAAAAGACGAAAGGTCCGGATGTAGAAGACGAGGAGTTCATTGGTTTCCCCAGTCATCAATTGTTCAAGAGTCTCTTACTTGGATACATAATAGATACCCTCTGCCAATTTCTTTCTTGTACACAAGAACGGTGATTTCTACAAACTCTCATCTCTTGTCGCTCAATTTCTCTAAACTCTCTTTTCGAATCTATTTTTTGATACCATTTTCTCTTCTGATTTCTGTGACTATCTTGATATTTATCTACTCTCTGGTGTGGAACTCATCAGAGTTATAATGGAAGTATTCTCCTTTTTAAGACGATCGTGCCCCTGTTGCTATGGAATTGCCCAGTTCTCCATTTGTTACTTAGCTTTTCTAGATGTTATGCTTTCTCATATGGTGTTAATTTTCTGGATTTGGAGTTTTACCTAGGTGTACGTTTATGCTTTTTCATGCTTTGGTCGGTTTGGATTTTAAAGGTGCCTCCCTATACATATTGTTTTTCCAATTTGGATGATTCTGCTCTTGTTGCTTTAGGGGTATTCAGTTTTTGTAATCGCTTTCAAGCTATCACGATTTTGGTTTCAAATAGTATTAAAAGATAGTCTGGTTGGACGATTATTCCCTTGGATTTGATTCCTTGCAATTCTAAATTGTTTTGTTGCTGCGAACAAAGTTCTTTGTTCTCAATTTTGACAGTGGATTCTAAATGTACTTGTTTCAGTTTGAGTTTTTATTATATTAAGGCAGTGACATTTTTGTTTTCCAATTTGATATTTTGTTGACATTTTATATATTGTCATAAGGGGTAATGCATTTGTGAATGTAATAAATTTTTGTTTTGGTGCTTCACTGTTCACAATTTTGTTTGACACAACAATTTTATTTTTTTTGCAAATCATTTATGAGAGTAACTCTAAATCTAATGAACTTGTTGAAAATACTTACTTAACTATGATATATTAATCAAGTTTTTTATTCATAGAATGATTTAAGGAAATGTTTTAGTGATGTTTGCAACTTTTAGTTATATGAATATGAGTTTGTTTGAAAAACATGCTAGTTGCATTTTTGTTTTATAGATCCATGTTGATATATTAATCAATTTTTTTATTCATAGAATGTTTTAAGGAAATGTTTTAGTGATGTTTGCAACTTTTAGTTATATGAATATGAATTTGTTTGAAAAACATTCTAGTTGTATTTTTGCTTTATAAATCCATGTTGTATTTAGATTTAATACAAATATTGGGGCATTAATCAAGTTTTCGCCCAGGGTAGTAAAAACCTATGGACCGACCTTGCCCAAAACCCTAATCTCGAAACCCTAAGCCATTTTTTGTGATTGTGAACTAATCTTGGGCTTTCTTGGTGAGTTTGAAGAAGGAGAAGCTTGAAGGAGGAGCAAGACGTGTGGGAGGAGAGTAGATCCAGAAGTTGATCTTCATTTCTGGTTCATCTGAGGTATAAAGCTTCAACCTTGTCTATGGCATGCTTAGATCTAGTTTTAGGATGTTTTTCTTCATGTTTTAGTCCAAAGATATTGATGGTTGGGATTTGGATGTCCTACTTGGGCCAACCATTCAGATCTAGGGTCTTGAGGGGACTTAATGGCATAAAGGTGTCGACTTTATGGCCATGGAAGTCCCATGCAACTTCTTGACCATATTTTTGGCTTTTAAGCCCTAATAGGTTATGCATGCGAGTAAAGATAAGAGCTTTACCTGACCAAATTTGTCCCTAAAGTCCAGATCTATGACCTCAAGGTCTATCTTGAAGTTTTAATCGCTTTTGGAGTTGGATCTAAGCCCTTTTGGGTTAGGGTTTGAGTTTATGCCTTGGGAGAGGTTCTTAATGGGTAAAGTCGGAAACTTTACCCTCCTAGACGTATTTCCAGCTCGGATCCAGAAGATAGGGCCTTGGTTTGAAGAATAGGGACTTAATGCAATAAGAAGGATGACAAACTAAAGAACTTGACGAGTCCATAAGGGAACTCAACGAGTTGATTGGAAGTGTCTCGACTGCGTTGGAAAAAGAAGGACTCGATGAGTTGTAGGAGAAACTCAATGAGTCGACTCGAGATATCGCGATTCTTTGAGTCAAGGAAGAACTCAGCAAGTTGGAGGAAAACTCGACGAGTTGGATCGTGATTCCATGATTTTATGATTCTTGAGAACTCGGTGAGTTGAAGAACAAACTCAAAAAGTCGAGTCAACTCGGAGCGTTGAATTCGACTTTTATCAAGTCAACCCGTAAGGAGTTTTGAGTATGAAAGGGTAATTAACGAAATCTTTTATGTTTAGGAGCTTGAGTTGGGTTGACATTCGGAGCCGAGGATTTTCATCTAATTTTGTATTCGAGGTGAGTTACCTTCCCGGTATGAGTGGGTCGAAGACACCAATGCCGACCTGTCAGTAGTTGTTAGAGTAGAGACGATTGTCTTTGTGATAATTGTCTAGTATGCCACTATCTGTTGTGATTTATGTGCATGTATGTTGTGTTATTACGTGGTAGTGGTAGGGGTGAAATAGCCCGTGTAACCGGTCGAAAGGACCAAAGGGTTAGGCCCGCATCCAGATATGCTAGGCAGTATGTGATTTGTGTATATATTCTAGGATATTATGTGGTAGTGGTGGGAGTGAAATAGTCCCCGTAACCTGTTGAAAAATACTGAAGGGGTAGGCCAACACCATATATGCTAGGCGGTTACCGTGTGACAATCCAAAAAATTTTCCGTCATAGTATCCCGTTTCAGTCAGTAAAACCGTTTGACTTGAAATTTTTCCGTTAACATTTTGGAGTAGGTCATTTAATTTAAGACTTTTATTTTGACCTCGTAAGTGTCCAAACCCAGTAGAAACACGTGAAAACACTTTCGATATTCAATTGGAAAATTTTTAGTTACGACCACGTCTGGTTAAAAACACTTAATCGGGTACGACCACAAGCCTCGTTTAACGTCAGTATCGGGTAGATTTCCACCGAGCCTCAAACTCAAACCATATATAAAGTTGAGTGAGCCTCATTTGGAGCTTTTTCACTCTCTCTCTACTCTCTCTCCTCAAATCCAAGTTCTTGATCCAAAAACCATCTAATTCAAGCTCCAAATCGGTAAGGAATCAATTCTAGCTCATAGTATAACATCTTTAGCTTTCAAATTCGTTTTTGAATCATGAAATAAGACCAAGAACATGTGTTTACGGCTCTGGAACATCCCTAGGCCGAAAACACACACAAATGGGGTTTTGCATCCCCAGAACACTTCCAAACCACTTTTGGAGCTTAGATATGACTTAGGGGCTTACAAGATTGGACTTAGAACACCAAAACCTCAACATTTGAGGGATAAACATGATTTTACGGCCCACAAACATGCTTGGACCATAAACACGCTTTCATAGGCCGTAAACACCTTTTAAGGTGTTAAGATGCCCCTTAAACACCTCCTAAGCCTTGGAATAATGTCTAGAACCATCCTCCAATGTGTTAGGGACCTTAAACTTGAAGGAAACCATCCCCTTAGGAGTTCACAGCCATAAACCCCCTAAGGAATGGTTCCTGGGCCGTAAACTCCTATAAGTTGGTCAAATGGTGCCCTAACTTCCATCCAAGGCTTGTATATTGAGTTAGAATCACATGTGATTAACCTAGGACCACCAAAACACATAAGGAATGGATACTTGAGAGTTTACGGCCACGAACTCCTAGTTTACTGCCGTAAACTCCTTAAATGGTCCATATGTTGATCAAGTCCCCTTCCAATGCATTAGAACTAAGCCTAGCATCATCACACAAGTGTTGTATGACCATTTAGCAACCAAGAACCCACCACCCATGAGTTTATGGCTGTAAACTCATGGGGACATGGTCATTGGGCCGAAAACTCCCTTAGGAGTTTACTCTTGAAGAGCAAACTCCATATCTAGGCCATACACATCCATAGATGCCACCCGGGTCACTCCTAACACTTGAATTGAAGTGTTTTTCTGTCTCGAAGTGTTAATTCATATTTGATTAGTGGTTCAAGGTCTAATTAGATACAAATGTGTATCTCTTCATATTACATAGGAACCTCGCGTGTAATCAAGCCTCGAACTGACACTTAGCATCCTAGCCGACACATTTCTCGACCGGTGAGTTCATACCCCTACTCCTTTTTCCATGGTTATAAAATGTTTTCAGGGGGAATACAAGCAAAAGTACAAGAAAATCTTATACTCAAACTTATTATTTCAGTTCAAATGTTCATATTTTGTATGCTTTTAATATCAAAAACCGTATTAACCAACAGTTTGACTTGCAGATTTAGCTTTCAGACTAATTGTAGATTTCTTTATAAAATGTTATAATCTATGTTACATTTTATAATTTATGAAGGATTCATGCTAATCATAAATTAGGATTATTACTAATAAAATACGCCTTCGGATAGTACCAGAACTTCGAAAGTACAACTAGTGCACGCCTTTGGATGGCACCAAAACTTCGAAAATACAGCTAGTGTACGCCTTGAGTGTCACCAGAGTTTCGGAAATAATTTGAAAGTACGCCTTTGGATATCGACAGAGTTTCGAAAATATACGCCTTTGCATATCGACAGAGCTTCGTAAATACGTCTAAAATACGCCTTTGGATGTCACCAGAACTTCGAATATATAGTTAGTGTACGTCTCTGAGTGTCTCCAAAGATTCGAAATTGCGGATAAGTATAGTAGATATTCGACATTCGTGTGTAGGATAACCAGGCTTTCAGAATACCTAACTAATACTACAAGTATGGTAGATACTAGCACATTGCATTCCGAACCAAGAACTAACCACGACTTTTAGGAAAATAAGGGTTTTTCCTAGGATAACATAACTGCTCTTAACCAAACTGTGTAACAAATGGATAACTAAACTTTCCTTATAAGAAAATATGGGATTTTCTTGGATAACAGTTTTTTTCAGAAAACCAAAGGAATCTTGTTCCTTTACGAAAATAAATCGCTTATGTACTCATCAGCTTTATGCTGATTTTCAAACTGCTTGTATTCTCAGGTCCACGTTAGACAGGTACCCTGCGGTCTTTTGAAGAAAACAGAGCATATAGAAGACTCGTCTTAGCTTTTGTTCATATGATATATATGTATATCACTTGTAACACTTTGTTTTCATACAATGTAAATATTCTATGTAATGTAATGGTTGTGTTTACTACGCTTACTATGTACATTGGTTGCGATACTACATGACGTCCTCCGCCCCGGAACGTTTTTTCCATCGGTTTCGAGGTGGGACAGATTGGTATCAGAGCCCTTGTTTATAATGAACTAGTATACCAAGCCTTACATGGTATAATACTATAAACACTAAGGGGCCAAAGTGCTCTGAACTAAAAGTATACTTTAAAATATAAGTATTTTCAAAAGTATACAAGTATACCAAACTGCCGGAATCCGTAACCTCGAGTAGAACAAAACATAAGTAATTGGGTGTTGTGCGATGCGGTTAAACCTGGGCAGTTATGTAGTCCTGTCTAGGGTCAATATAGCCTGATCAACTATATCCATTCGAGACACGGCCAACATGTGCTTGGGAGTGACTGTGGTGTGCAGCATGCCTAAAACTTACCCAATATCCAAACAATAAGTCATCGTCACAGCGAAACGTAAAATACTATGGGAGTATTTTAGCCAAAGCCGAAT
This sequence comes from Lactuca sativa, assembly GCF_002870075.4. Classification (NCBI taxonomy): domain Eukaryota; kingdom Viridiplantae; phylum Streptophyta; class Magnoliopsida; order Asterales; family Asteraceae; genus Lactuca; species Lactuca sativa. The sequence continues at coordinate 253,642,446 of NC_056626.2, forward strand.
ACGTTATAGAACTTCATTCCGAGTATTGCTACTCGTTCCTTCTTTTGCGATAGTTTATCTGCTTTGATAACTCTTTCCTGCTTATCGCTTATAGAACCCTATATCTGTCATAATGAGATATCCCTTGTTCCATATATCTTGATTCAATCAGAGGACTTATGATCCTCTCTTTCCTAGCTATTTTAGATCAAGATGCCACCAAGGAAAAGACCCATCTCAAAGAATAACAATCCTCCTCCCCAATTTGATCCCGCCGTGTTCCAAGCAGCTGTTGCTGCAGCTATGGCAGTTGTCATGTCGCAAATGAACCCCGGTGGTTCAGGTGGGCAAGGAGGTGGTACCCAGCCCCAAAAACCAGGAAGGTAGCCAGAGACACCGGAAGGAGTGTTCCTATAAAGACTTTATGAACACGAAACCCACATTTTTCGATGGCACTGGAGGTGTCATAACCCTAACTCGGTGGTTAGAGAAAATCAAATCAATTTTCGAAATCGGTGCCTGTTCAGAATCCGACAAGGTGAAATTCGCCGCCTGCACCTTCACCGATAAAGCTCTGACTTCGTGGAACGGCCGAGTCAAATCCTTAACCCTACCTATAGCCAATGCTATGGGTTGGGAAGTCATGAAGGAACTTCTGCTCGTGGAGTACTGCCCTCGGGGCGAAATGCAGAAGCTGGAGCATGAACTCTGGAACCTGAAGATGAAGGGTTCCGATATCGCCGCTTACACTTCCAGATTCGATGATTTGGTGCTACTCTGTTCGGGAATGGTTACCCCGGAGAGTAAAAAGATTGAGAGGTTCATTTGGGGGTTGACCCAGCCAACCAAGGGTAATGTCTTGGCTGCAAAGCCAGACGCCTACGACAGCGCCAAATGCCTAGCGCAAACCCTGATCGACCATAGTGATGACCTAGAGGAAGCAGCCACCACTCCTGAACCGACGGAGAGAAGTGGTGAGAAAAGAAAGTTTTGGAAGAAGAAGAAGAGTCAGTCTTCACAGGAGTTCTCGAAGAAAAAGCAAACAGTGGTAGTCCACGCTGCTACTACCCCTGCTGCTGTTTCTGTCGTCGGTTCCTCAGCCCAAGCACCTATCACTGGATATGCTGGTATTCTTCCGTGGTGCAACAGGTGCAGTTACCACCATCGTATCCCTGGCCCATGTCGTGAGAAGTTTTTCAAAAACTGTGGCCAAGAGGGTCACCTTGCGCGAAACTACAGAACACCAACCCAATCAACCAGTCAAGCTTCCGGAGCAGGTATCAGTCAGGCTTGCTACGGTTGCGGTGAAGTTGGGCATTTCAAGCGAAACTGCCCCAAAACAGTAACAACTGGCAACACTAGAAGAGTCCTATCTTTGGGACAAGATGAGGCAGCCGCCGATCCCACCGTTTCCACAGGTATGTTCCTCCTCGACAGCCCTTATACTTGCAATTCTTTTCGATTATAGTGCTGAAAGAAAATCGGTTAGCCATTCATTCAAACAACTTTTAATCATAGTCCTAAATTAGTAACCGAAGCGTTTAATGTCGAGATGGCTAACGGCGAGAAAGAGAACATTAGCGATATATTCATAGGTTGTACCCTTACCCTCGGCGATCATTCTTTTCCTATCGATCTTATGTCGGTTTTCCATAAAGAGTTTCGAAGTTACCATAGGCATGGATTGGTTGAGCCTCAATCGTGATGATATCCTTTGTTACGAGAAATCTATTCATCTCAACCTTTTCCTCTGGTCAAACTCTCATAATCTACGACGATAAACTTAGTTCCAACCTTCACCTCATTTCATATATCAAAGCCCAAAAGCTTCTGCGAAAGGAGTGTCATGCATTCCTAGCGCATGTGGTAAACATGAAACAGGAAGTTAAAGACCTCGAGAGCATCCCCGAAGTCTATAATTTTCCTAATGCCGTTCCCGAAGAGCTCCCGGGAATTCTTCCCGAACACCAAGTAGAGTTTCGCATCGACCCAATTTCCGGAACAAATCCTGTAGCCAGATCTTCCTATCGCTTAACCCCAATAGAAATGCAGAAGTTATCTAGTCAGCTCGATGAGCTGCTCGACGAAGGGTTCATCAAACCAAGTTCCTCACCCTGAGGAACCCCGTTATTGTTTATTCCTTTCGAATGTGAGTTGAACAAATAAACCGTCAAAAACCGATATCCTCTTCCTCGAATAGACGACCTCTTCAACCAACTTCAGAGAGCCAGTTACTTCTCGAAGATAGACCTTAGATCAGGGTACCATCAGACACGAGTTCATGAGAATGATGTTTCGAAGACAGCATTCAGGACTCGATATGGTTACTACGAGTTCGTAGTGATGCCCTTCGGTCTAACCACTTTCCTTGGTCCCGTGGTAAGCGAGGAAGGCATATACGTGGACCCTTCCAATATCAAGGCAATAGAGAATTTGTTGGCACCGAAGACACCCACAGAAATCCGTCAAATTCTTGGGTCTTGCAGGCTACTATTGCAGGTTCATCCAGAATCGACTAACCCCTAACCACTCCGATACAGAAAGGTGTAGCCCTTTTATTGGAAACCGTGTCCTATTGAAGTTCTCTCCTTGGAAGGGCATGTTACGCTTTGGAAAGCGCGTAAAACTTAACCTGAGGTACATAGGACCTTTCAAAATCCTCGCTAGAATCGGTCCCGTAGACTACAAACTTCGACTACCTCAAGAGCTTAGCGACACCTATCCTGTCTTCCACGTTTATAATCTTAAAAGTGTCTATCCAATGAAACCCTAGTAATCCCTTTTGATGAGACCGAGATCAATGAAAACCTGAACATCCTGGAAGAACCAATCGAAATCATAGATCGAGAGATTTAACGTACGAAACAAAGCCGTATCCCAATAACGAAGGTTTGCTGGAATGCCATGCGAGGACCCGAGCTCACTTGGGAGCGCGAAGATCTGATGAAGCAGAAGTATCCATATCTCTTTACAAATCCATGATTTGTATCTAAAGTTTGAATTTCGGGACGAAATTCCCTCTAACGGGGAGATAATGTGACAATCCGAAAATTTTTCCGTCACGGTATCCCGTTTCCGTCAGTAAAACTGTTTGTCTTGAAATTTTTCCGTTAACATCTTGGAGTAGGTCATTTAATTTAAGACTTTTATTTTGATCCCGTAAGTGTCCAAACCAAATAGAAACACATGAAAACACTTTCGATATTCAATTGGAAAAATTTTAGTTACGACCACATCGGGTTACAAACACTTAATCGGGTACGACCACAAGCCTCGTTTAACGTCAGTATCGGGTAGATTTCCACCGATCCTCAAACTCAAACCATATATAAAGTTGAGTGAGCCTGATTTGGATCTTTTTCACTCTCTCTCTCTACTCTCTCTCCTCAAATCCAAGTTCTTGATCCAAAAACCATCCAATTCAAGCTCCAAATCGGTAAGGAATCAATTCTAGCTCATAGTATAACATCTTTAGCTTTCAAATTCGTGTTTGAATCATGAAATAGGACCAAGAACATGTGTTTACGGCCCTGGAACAACCCTAGGCCGCAAACACACACAAATGGGGTTTTGGAGCCCCAAAACACTTCCAAACCACTTTTGGAGCTTAGATATGACTTAGGGGCTTACAAGATTGGACTTAGAACACCAAAACCTCAACATTTGAGGGGTAAACATGAGTTTACGGCCCAAGAACATGATTGGACCGTAAACACCCTTTCATAGGCCGTAAACACCTTTTAAGGTGTTAAGATGCCCCTTAAACACCTCCTAAGCCTTGGAATAATGTCTAGAACCATCCTCCAATGTGTTAGGGACCTTAAACTTGAAGGAAACCATCCCCTTAGGAGTTCACGGCTGTAAACCCCCTAAGGAATGGTTCCTGGGCCGTAAACTCCTATAAGTTGGTCAAATGGTGCCCTAACTTCCATCCAAGGCTTGTATATTGAGTTAGAATCACATGTGATTAACCTAGGACCACCAAAACACATAAGGAATGGATACTTGAGAGTTTATGGCTATAAACTCCTAGTTTACTGCCGTAAACTCCTTAAATGGTCCATATGTTGATCAAGTCCCCTTCCAATGCATTAGAACTAAGCCTAGCATCATCCCACAAGTGTTGTATGACCATTTAGCAACCAAGAACCCACCACCCATGAGTTTATGGCTGTAAAATCATGGGGACATGGTCATTGGGCCGAGAACTCCCTTAGGAGTTTACTCTTGAAGAGCAAACTCCATATCTAGGCCATACACATCCATAGATGCCACCCGAGTCACTCCTAACACTTGAATTGAAGTGTTTCCGCGTCTCGAAGTGTTAATTCGTATTTGATTAGTGGTTCAAGGTCTAATTAGATACAAATGTGTATCTCTTCATATTACATAGGAACCTCGCGTGTAATCAAGCCCCAAACTGACACCTAGCATCCTAGCCGACACATTTCTCGACCGGTGAGTTCATACCCCTAATCCTTTTTTCGTGTTTATAAAATGTTTTCAGGGGGAATACAAGCAAAAGTAAAAGAAAATCTTGTACTCAAACTTATTATTTCAGTTCAAATGTTCATATTCTGTATGCTTTTATTATCGAAAACCGTATTAACCAACAGTTTGACTTGCAGACTTAGCTTTCAGACTAATTGTAGATTTCTTTATAAAATGTTATAATCTATGTTACATTTTATAATTTACGAAGGATTCATGCTAAACATAAATTAGGATTATTACTAATAAAATATGCCTTCGGATAGTACCAGAATTTCGAAAGTACAGCTAGTGCATGCCTTTGGATGGCACCAAAACTTCGAAAATACAGCTAGTGTACGCCTTGAGTGTCACCAGAGTTTCGGAAATAATTCGAAAGTACGCCTTTGGATATCGACAGAGTTTCGAAAATATACGCCTTTGGATATCGACAGAGCTTCGGAAATACGTCTAAAATACGCCTTTGGATGTCACCAGAACTTTGAATATACAGTTAGTGTACGTCTCTGAGTGTCTCCAAAGATTCAAAATTTCGGATAAGTATAGTAGATATTCGACATTCGTGTGTAGGATAACCAGGCTTTCAAAATACCTAACTAATACTACAAGTATGGTAGATACTAGTACATTGCATTCCAAACCAAGAACTAACCACGACTTTTAGGAAAATAAGGGTTTTTCCTGGGATAACATAACTGCTCTTAACCAAACTGTGTAACAAATGGATAATTAAACTTTCCTTATAAGAAAATATGGGATTTTCTTGGATAACGATGTTTTTTCAGAAAACCAAAGGAATCGTGTTCCTTTACGAAAATAAACCGCTTATGTACTCACCAGCTTTATGCTGATTTTCAAACTGCTTGTATTATCAGGTCCACGTTAGACAGGTACCCCGCGGTCTTTTGAAGAAGACGGAGCGTATAGAAGACTCGTCTTAGCTTTTGTTCATATGATATATATGTATATCACTTGTAACACTTTGTTTTCAGACAATGTAAATATTTCTATGTAATGTAATGGTTGTGTTTACTACGCTTACTATGTACATTGGTTGCGATACTACATGACGTCCTCTGGCCCGGAACGTTTCCGCCATCGGTTTCGGGGTGTGACATACCGGTTGAAAAAGACTGAAGGGGTAGGCCGACACCCTGATATGCTAGGCGGTTACCAGTTGAAAGAGATCGAATGGGTAGGCCAGCACCCGGATATGATAGGCAGTATGTTTATTGTATGGTATGTGGTATGATGACGGAAGTCACTAAGCTTCATGCTTACGGTTTTCAGTCTTGGTTTCAGGTACTTCTTCTTCAAAAGGAAATGAGCCGACATGATCGTAACGCATCACACCATGATTTCCGCACATGAGATCTTTGGGAGTTATACTCTGATGATGTTTTATTATGACATGTTTTGATTATTGACATATTGGTTTTGATATGAGATGACACTATGGATGTTTTCAGACTATTGGTTTTATAATTACTTAATTAAAAATGAAATTTTTTGGTCTTGAATTTTGGGATTTCACAATAACATAAAGCCCTATGTTCTATCAAGTTGCAAGTATTTCCAGAAAAATGACCTATGCTTTCATGATTAATTGACTCTCAAACACTTTCAAATTGATTAAAGGGTATTTGTTTGAAGACTATTCCAATATTCTGAGAGTCTATTATGATGTGCTTTCTTCTTGGTACTTTAATTGTAGTTCTATATCTCTTCAATTATTTGTGAAAATTAAGAATCGTTTGAATATCAACCAAATTCCGAAAAAAAAAACAATGTCACGTGGGTTTCTTTTAGTTCAACCAGTGGTTATAATGGAGCAGTGAACAAAAATAATGTAATTAAGGAGGTATAAAATACAATAGATTGTTGTATAAAGTATTAAGTATTATGTTATGGTTAAAAATACAATAGATTGTTGTTGTAAAAGTGTTGTGAAAATGTACCGTTTTGCGAACAAATTGATATCAAAATGACAAAATCTGATAAATTTGCTCTTGACAAAATTCTATGAAGTTTTTGTTGATATTTTTCTTGACATAAGTTAGCCTTATTAAACCGAAAAAATTACATATTAGCCCATAATCGTATGTTTGTCTAAGATGAAATACATAAACAAACCTTCGAACCCTTCCCAAATTCTTGGTATATAGTTATTATGGGTGATATATTGCATAGTCCCAATTAATATCCATATTTTTCTATAAACATGATATGAGAATTTTAAATTGCCGATTGCTAATACATATGATAAGCATAAGAAAGACAAAAGTCGGTGCCAAACATGTAATTTTAAATGGTTGTTTCTACAACTTCACCATTTGGTGACTTATTCCACATTTTTATTACGACAAAGCATATCTTACTGTGTGTGCAAATGGTTTTTGTCTTTGATATATAGGTATAATACACATTTTTTTACATTATGCAATTTTAAATCTTTATATGATGAAGATCTTTTCAGTTTTGATATTTGGATTGGTTTGTTTTTAGACAGAAAGATGAGGCTGATAAGATTAAGGAAGCAGCCTAATTCAAAATTAAAAACAACAAGAAGAGTGAGTATTTGCAGGTTGAGTTTAAGATTATTTTCTTTGTTTCTAATTTTATTAGGGTAATTTGTTTGCATTTGGCTTCTAATTTCTCTATTTTAATTCTTATGAGATTCTTTTTTTTTTTTTTTTTTGTCATGTTTTAAGTTTAGTTTCGCATGCTAAATGTTTAAGTATTTTTGTTCCAGCGAACCTTTTTGGCATAGTTTAAATATCTACGACAAATATATTATTGCCCATATTATTAGCAAACTAACGTACATTGTTATTTATGTAATGATTTTTTAGAAAAATGTGTAAGTTGGAAGATTTTCTATGATGTTTATCATCAGTAATCCAGTCAACTCTACAACTACAATTGTTGTAGAAGTATTAAAGAAAGTTGTATGCAAATTGGTTCTGTACAAGTCGGGAGTTTATAATGATTAACAAACCCAACAACGACCCCTCCGCTCCATGCTTCACCTTTCTAGTTAATACATTAAATCTATTGTTATTCTAGTTTTAATATCAATTCTTTATTTTAATATAATATACTTAATTTGTTAATTTATTATTAATTTAAATTTGACGTTAAATTTACAAAACGAATTTAATATAATTAATGTGTTCATTTAACACCTCTTCATTTTATAATTAATAATCTAAACATATAGTTTGTTAATTTAAATTTGGTTTAAACTTAAAACAAAAATTCCAAATTCTAAATAGGCTTAGAAACAAATATTAAAAAACTTTTTTTTATAAATAGTTGAAAATTAAAAATATAAGACGAAAATGGCATTTTAAAAAATTTAGCAAAACCTACTTTTTATAAGAATACTTTTTTTTTTCAAATAAAATAGTTTTTAAATTATTTAAAAATATAAAAAGTTTAAATATAATCTTAAATGTCAAACCTAGGTCAATAGATAACTTTAAAAATATGTAAAAATAATAAAAATTTAAAAGTAATGATAAATAAAAAGAAATGTCAAATTCACATGCAAACTGCATAAAAAAAATATTTAAACTGATTATTTATTAACATTTAAAAATAATTATGAATGAAGGAAACAACTTTATTTTTATTTTCATGAACACGGATAACGGCTATTAAGAACTTATGGTCTTAATAAGTTATATTAAAATATTTAAAATACTTATAATAATTAATAATAAATTAGGATAAAAATTATTAATTCAAAGTAAATGACGAGATTATAGATTTTTTAATAACATATATTTATCAAATATTTTAGTTATGTTTACGTAACGTGTGAATATGCGTCGGATTTCATCTATAAAAGGAGGTGGCTTTTTCTTTTTCTTTTCCTCGTAGATTTTAAAGTTTTCATTGCGGGACAGAAAAAACATTCAAAGACTTTAGAGTGAGAAAAAAAGAAAACAAGTGAGTTGGTGATTATTGCATCGGTAGATATGGAGCAGGAGAGGGAACCGAAACACCATACCAACGATGTGGGAAAGGGGGTGCAGAAAAAGGGGAGGGGAGAGTATCCATGAGTTTCTATCCTCGTTTGATTGGTCTGGTTGGTCGTATGATTGGTCTGGTTGATATTTTTTTAGTTATATAATATTTATTAAATTATATATGTACTAGAAAATTTTAAAAAAATATATAGTTTAATTCCCTAACAAACAAGTATAATATTCTAAAAAAGAAATAAATATAGTAAAAGGTAATAATTCCATGCCTTTTGACAATTAAAATGAAAGTGAGTGAAAAACTATAAGGACTACTAAAAAATAAGATGATTCTTCATCATACCCTTGGGAACTTTAGAATTATAAAAAAAATAATAATAAAAAATATAAAAAAAAAAAAAAAAAAAAAAAAAAAAAAAAAAGTTAACCATTGTGATGGGAATGATTAAGGAAAACGACGAAAAAATCAGAAGAATACATTGGTTATTTCATAAGTACTTAACTCTTAATTTGTAATAGAGTTAACCAAAACAAATAATCGTATTTGATTTTGCTATCGGTGCAATGCTTTTCAAAATTATCCTAAAATTACTACTTTTTAAAACCATACGAACCAACGTTGAAATTTCATCATAAAGTAAATTATTATAAAAAAGTCAAAGCAAGGCCACAACAATCTCGACGTGCAATGGTATGATATCTATTAAACAAAGCTAATATTGATTTTGTTCTCTAGTCGTTGTGCATGTGATATGCGATAGTCAATGTCACAAGCCACGATTCCACATTCATTCCACACATTCCACATGTCAATCTTTGGTGTTCTAGATCATACATTCTCCAAATTTATAGTTATATGTACAAATAAATAAGAAACTTCGTTATAACATAATGGATTTCGGATACATTGTTAAATTATATATGCAATCTTGATTTAAAAGATAGACATGGTTAACTATTATTTTATTTATTTTGCGTTATTTGTTTTTTTTTTAAATTGAAAAAATTATTTATTAATTATTACTTGACAAAATTGCAAAAATAGTCCATATGATATGCAAAATTTTGGGGTTTTAGTCCAAACCACGTGTTTTTTGGATCCATGGTTCTTTTGGAGTGGTTTGTATGTGGTTTTACTCCCTGGACTTAACTCCCGTTAAGTAGGATCTGTTAAGCCCCCTCATGTGCCTCACACGTGAGGGTAAATTCGTCATTTCATATGTTAGGGACCATTTTTGCATAACCGGTTTTTGGCTTAATTCCTTTTAAATATCCCCACTTCCTGCGATCTTCTTCCCCAACGTCTCTTTTCTTCTACCCTTCTTCTTCTTAAGCTCTGCTATAACAAAAACGGTTCTACGTTTTTGTGGAAAAGTTGTTGTGGTGAAAACGTCTTGGACCCCTCTGAATCCTGGAAGGAGATTTTTTGCATGCCCTATGAATGATTCCGTTGGTGGGTTTATCGGGTGGCTTGATCCCCCAATGTGTGCTAGGTCTAAAGACATCATACCTGGTCTGCTAAGAAATTTGAATTCAGTGCAGGAACGTTTCAATGAGTTGGTTAGAAGTATGAACATGGTACAGGATCAATGCAATGGACTGATATGCAGGAACAACATGTTGGTGGCAAATTGCAAAGCATTGAAGGATGACAATTTGAAGCTGAAAACGTACCTGTTTGGAAGTTGGTTTTTTTTGTGATTGTCTTCTTCTGTATTTGGTTTGTGTAGGGGTATACTGTGAAGGGTGTTTTGGTCATTTTGTTGTAATTTTATGTGATCATGTTTGTAGTGACTTATGATGTTAATGATATATGTACAATTTTATGATATAAGTGTAATGAATGTTTTACCAAAATGGTATGAATGTATCAGAATTAACATATGAATAGAAATGGTATGAATGTATTACCAAAATGTATATATTAGAACCAATTGTAGATAACCAAAATGCATATTTCATTAAGATTTGTAATATAACAACCAAAGTTTCTAAACATAACAACCAAAGATTCTAAACATGACCAAAAAGGACACATGACCATACCGAAGATAACAACCAAGTTTTCATAACAACCAACCAAAAGTTTTCAACAAAATATTGTAAACATAACAACCAAGTTGTCATAACCAACCCAAATCACAGAAACCCCCATGCATGCATGATGCATTACTTCTTGGACTGATTCCTACCTTGTCCTTTACAGGTCCTAGAGTTGTGTCCCTTGTTCTTGCATTTGCTACAAGTAACACTGATATGCTACCTTGATAGCTTCTGCACTCCATCATTTGTTGGTTTTTGGGAACCTCCTTCTTGCGTAGCATTCACTCCATTGCCTTGACTTGCCCTCTGCTTTTTGCTTAACCTTTCACCCTCACTTTGTCTTCTTTTTTTCTTAGCCTTCCCACTTGAGTGCGATGTGGAGGAGGGATTAGCTTTGTAGGACATTCACTTTTGGGCCACATGGATCTCCCCTTAATTGCTCCACCTTAAAAGAATAAGCCTTTTTTCATGTCTCTAGAAAATACACATTGTGAACCCATTTGTAAATGTCAAGCTCAGCCTCTAAGTCTTTACTCATCTTATTCAGAGTTACAATTGCATGTATGAATGGAATTCCAATTAATTCCCATTTTCTGCAAGTGCATGTTTTGTTCATAACATCAACCACATGTTGATCCCCCAAAGCTCCTGTGACTTGATACTTGTCTCCCCCATTCCACCTAGCAATGTATTGTGAAACAACTGTTTTTCTTGCAGCTAGGATGTCTGTTGTTGTGGGTGTTAGTGGACCTTTAGCCTTTTTCATTTCCTTCATGACATTGCATATCCTCTTCATTAGATACTCCCTTATATATTCAAAACATCCAATGACAGGTTTATCTCTTCCTTTCTCTATCTTCCCTTTAAACACTTCACACATGTTTGATATCAACACATCAGAAACTGCTCTTCCTGTTTGTACATTACCATTAAAAAACATTTAATACAATTAACATACAAGTATAACAGTTCACTAAGTGAAAGGCATAAGCGTCAAATTTAGAGACAATAAGCGTCAAAAATGACTTTTTGATAGAAGATTATTTAGGATGAATAATCCTAAATAAGTTGTAGTATATGTTACAAGGTTTCCATGCATATAAAGAACGCCAAAAATCCGAGTTATAATGAAGAAGTTATGACTTGTTGAAGTTTCAAGACAGAACCGGCACAACGCTGAATGACGTAAAAAGTGAATTTACGTTAGAGTGATATTTAGCCTTAGCGATCAAAACGAGAATCGAAGATCTCGTTGTTAGTAGCGAAACGACAAAAAGTTAGGCAAGAACGGACGTCCAACGAAGAAGTTATGAATTTATAACGAAATTTTCTGTCCCGACCTATTAAAAATAAATAATAAAAATAAAAGTCAAAATTAGCCGACGGCGTCTAAACGAAAGTCGTAGAGTGTAGTCTCACCTACGTGTGGGTATAAAGAACGTCGAAAACGGAGTTCGTATGAAGAAGATATGAATTTTCGAAGTTTATTAAAAAATTTATAATTAAATTTAATTATTAAATCCCGGTATTATCCGAAGGCGAGTCATCGGACTCATCCGAAGTACGCCCTGCGTACTAGTGTACGCCCCGCGTACAGCGAAGCATGACGACCTTCGCACTCGAGTTCTTCGGATGACGCATGCAGTGACGTTTCGGACGCGTACGCCTGTACGCCTCGCGTACTCCGAGGATCCAGCCTCCTATATATAGGATGCGAGGGCAGCCGGCTTATTTGCTCTTTTTCTCTCTTCTCTCTCCCGTTTTGCATCGTTTTGCGTGCCCGAAGTGTCCCGAAGCAAGATCCGAAGCCCCGAGAATCCCGAAGAGCGTGATTCCCGAGCCGAAGCTCTGCCCGCAAGAAGTTCAATTTTTGTGAAGATCTTCCAGATCTGCGGAGATATACTACTTCTGCAAGCCGTAGTGCTGTCTGATCATCTTCTGATCAAGTGAGTGTATACTACCTTTCATAAACACGATAATAACACAAGTATGGTTTGAGTGTATTAAGTATGTTGTTGTTTATATGCGTGAGTGTGTAGTTACGTTCTTCTAACACACAAATATGAAGTATTTTCTATGAAATACGTGATCTGTGTTTATATATTATTTGTCTATTTGAGATGGGTGTGGAATTGATGTTTTATACTAGTGTTAAATGATTTAAACTGTGTAAGTACTTATATCTATGAAAAAGTTGGGTAGAACTTGGGTAGATGGGATAGTTGGTGACTATGGAGTTACCGCCTATTGTATAAACCTTGGCGACGAAGTGACTTCGTGCCTATTTGATGAATCTTGGCGACTATGGAGTTAGCGCACGCTGAGTAAACCTTGGCAACTATGGAGTTAGCGTTTGTTGAGTAAGCCTTGGCGACTATGGAGTTAGCGTTTGTTAAGTGAACCTTGGTGACTATGGAGTTAGCACCTGGTAGCTATGGATTTAGTACTTGATAAATAAACTTGGGCAGCAATGGATTTCGTGCCAATTCCTTAGGAATAAATGAATGAAGGATAGTTGGTTCTTAGGGTAAAACCTTAAGAAGATAATGAGGATGGGTAATTTAGTTGATTGTTTGCTGATTAAATATAATAATTATATTATTGTGGGTTGAAAACCCTATATGCTCACCAGGCTCCCAAGCCTGACCCACTCAGTTTTCTTTTCATTACAGATAATGGCACAAGGGTATAAGTTGGCGGACTTGACGAGAGATTTTGGATTATAGATCAGTAGTTATAAATAACTATTGTAAGGTCTATTTTATATTTTTTGTACTTTTGCTCTGTATCGAACATGACATCCCAAGGTTTTATTATTTAATGAAAATATATTCTCTTTGAGAAATGTTTGGATAAATGGTTATCATATTTTTGTTTTTGGGAACAAATTCCGCAACAGTTTTCTTTAAATAATTACTCTGATTTTAAAAACAAAGCATAAACAAATCGGTCTTTTCTGGCCGTGAAATTGGGGATGTCACAGTTAAAGTGGGTTAGATCTGATCCCACATCGGCTAGGAAGGAGAACTAATCATTCCTTATAAGGGGTGTGGATACCTTCCCTATCACAACGCGTTTTAAAGCCGTGAGGGCAGCAGATCCCATAAGAACTCTGCAGTTAAGCGTGCTCGGGCGGGAGTAGTACCAGGATGGGTGACCCCCTGGGAAGTCCTCGTGCCGAGTGGCCCAAAGCGGACAATATTGTGATACGTGCCAGAGGGGGATGTTACATATATATATATATATATATATATATATATATATATATATATATATATATATATATCCTTGCCCAATGTGCATGAGGAATTTGCTTCAACCATTCACATGCCTCCTTATCATACTAACTAAACTCCTTTATCAAATGTTCAAACTCAGGAATGGTGGTAGCTGATGCACACCTCCATAAGTGGTCCCTGTACTCTATTTTCCTCCATCTTTTCCTAATATTGTCATGAATATGTTTGATACAATATATATGCTCAACATTGGGAAACAATTGATCAACTATAGTATGTAAACCCTGCATGAATCAATTGTCAATCATTAGAATTAACTACAACCACACTTTAAATGACCAAATGTATAAAAACCACTTCCAGCTTTACCTTTTCCCTGTCACTTATGAAAGTAAAATTTGAGTTTCTTCCAAGGTCCAAGTCAACCCAAGGTTATCTAAAAACCACTTCCAGCTTTTTGTGTTTTCAGACTCAACAATCCCATATGCTAATGGGTAAATTCCATTATTGGAATCAAGAGAAACTGCTGAAAGGACCTGCCTAGGAAATGGTCCTTTCATGAAGGCACCATCAAAACCTAATAAGTCCCTAAGGCATGCCTTGAAACCTTTTTTAATTGGACCCAAACACACATAAATTCTTCTAAACCACCTGGTTGGGGAATCAGGGTTAGGCTCAGAACATACATCTATTTTCACTGTGGTGTTTGGGATGGTAGCTTGAAGTTCGAGAACATAGTCCTTCAACAGTTCATACTACTTTGTGTAGTCCCCATTTATATTCTTTCTTGCCTTATCCTTTGCCCTGAACACCTTGTCCATAGTAACACCCACCTGGTAGGTCTTTTGAAAGTGATCTTGTATGGCTTTCAAAGGTATATCTGGATTTGACTCAACTTGATCAAAGATTTTCTTGTTGATTAAAGAAGCAGTACAAGCCCTAAGTTTTCCTTATTTGCAAACATGTGTGAGTTTGGTTTAAGGTCCTTATAAACCAGTCGGATTCATTATTTGACCTAGATGCATGAATATACCAACCACATGTTACTTTTTGTGTCTTTAATTCTTTACCCTTTCTTTTTTAAGTGGTATCTTGACTACCCACTTGCTTTTATTGGTGACAGGTATAACTCCTCTACACTGGGCCCTAAGCCTTACATTGTCATTTATTTAAAGAAAATATTCCTTCTTGATTCTAGTGCATGCAGATCAATTGCCTCCTTTAATTCTTTTTTAATATTAAATTTATCTCCAACTGAAAATGATTGTTTATGTACTGCCCAAAGACTGCACCTTTTTTCTTTTCTCAAATTCTTGATAAGAGTTCTTCTCTTTCTGTCTTGGTCAGATCCTTCATCCAAAGATTCAAATTCCTCATTGTTGATCACTTCCATGTCTTCAGGTTCATGCCCATGAACAACATTTATACAAGAACCTTCCACATCACTTTTAACATTGAGAGTGAAGTCTCCCATGTCCACATCCACAACCTGAATATTGTTGTCAACATCCATTATGTCATCCACATGATCTTCATCTTCTATTTGTTTCTCATCTTCTTCATACTCTGGATCACTATCTTGAGATTCATCATACTCTTCATACTATCACTTTCTTGAGATTCATCATCCTCTTCATACTCTTGATTACCCTCTTTAGATTCTCCATCCCCTTCATACTCTTCATTATCCTCATCACTCCCAATCTAATTTTCCATAAGGTTATCAAATAACTCATTCAATTGTCGATCAGCATTATTAACAGGGGTTCTTGTAGCATCCTTCATCAACAGTTGATGCCTCTTCAACAACAGTTGCATCCTCCCTAATGTTGGATTAATGTCTAAGTCCATAACTATAATTGGTAAGACTTGACCCGACCCGGCATGGTCCATTTGGGTTGCATGGCATCATGCACTTGGATAGACTATAATGAGAGAAATAAGACAGGTATGGTTATTAATATATTATAAGTTCTAGTATATTAATAATAAGAATAATAAGATTATTTAATTAGTATTGATCAAGAATTAATCTAGTATTAATTAAGTGATCAAAAGAAGACTAATTAAATATATGGGTTGATTGTGTAAATCATCCATACTTGTATAGTGGGCTAATGCTCCATGGATAATCAAGTTGGGCTAAAACCCATAGGATGGTCCATGGATGCTCCATGGTGTATTTGAACCCATGGATCCAAGGAAATGGAAAGTCATGACAATTAGGGTTTACCCTAATTGTAACACTATATAAAGATCTTATTATTGACAAAATCGGAACCAGGATCATTCTAGAAAGGGCTAGCCGATTTCATGAAGTGTAGATTTCTCTCAAGTTATTCCAAGTGCATTTGGTGTTGTGTGAACCATTTGAGGTGTCACACTTGGGGCACTAGGCACTCAAGTTTCATGAAGACATTCTACGTCAAAGAGGTATGTATTCTATCTTGTTACATTCATTGTTTTGTATGCTAGATTAGGATAATACCTTGGAAGTTCTTATTTGCATGTATAATAGAGAAAACATAGATCCAAGGTATTTAGGGTTGCATGTACACTTAGGAGTGTTAGAATGCTCAAAATCCAACAGTGGTATCGGAGCCTAGGCTTGTTTTCTTGTTATACTTGCAAAAGAAGCTGGAAAATCGAGTTTTGATGCTGTCTGCCCAGCAGACTCGCCGAGTCCAAGGCCAAAATCATCCAACTCGCCGAGTTGGTTCGTGCACTCGACGAGTTGGACCCCCAGACAACATAAATTCGACTTTTTTGGCTGGAATTGGACTAGGAACATTACCCTAAGATGTTTTTGAACTTATAAACTTGTTTTTGATGTGGTAATGTTCATGCTAATCCAATTTCAAAGATAATTGTCAATAGATTCATGTTTTGTATTAGTTTAAGGTTTAGACTAATTACATGAAAAAGTTTGATTTGAATTATCTTGTTCTTATGAGTTGCTTAGATTAATAGAAAAGTTGAGTGAAATAGTTGTTTTCAATCCAAATTAATCTAAGAGTTGATTCTAAAATGTGTTTTTGTAACTTGTCCCCAAGTTATATGAAAAGTCACATTTAAGTTTCATAAAACTCATAAAAGTTGGCAAAGGTTACAAAATGAAGAGTCTAGTTCTAATTAAATAGTGTTATGACTCCATAATTTGTCCTCAAGTTATGGAGGACCAAGAGTCTCTTCATTAAATAGTAAATTAAAAAAAAAGTGTAACCTTAATCAATTCCATAAGTTATAAAATAAAGAAAAGTTAATTCTTTTATTAGTTTAAAGTCTTCCATAACTTGTCCTCAAGTTATGGAACTTGAAGAGTTTTTGGATTAAAACTACTTTAAACACATAAGTTATGGAACTAATTAGTTTTGAATAGTTTCAAAACTTGCCCTCAAGTTTTGGAATTTGAAAAGTTTTCACTTATGAATACTTTAATTCTAAGTTAGCCCTTAGAATTTTAAAAGTTAAAATTCAACCCTTATACTTTATAATATTATAAGTTAATAATATATATATATATATATATATATATATATATATATATATATATATATATATATAAGAGTAAAGTCAGTCTTACCACTAGTACGCCTCATTCACGAAGTCGGTCTATAAGGTGGGTATAAGGTTGTTGCCTATAAAATGGCAACTTAATGGGTGTCCACTCTCACCCACCGCTTGCTTGACTGGTGGAGGGTCGTTAGCCGAACGGGTTTGACAGGACTATAATTCTCCCTTCATTAAAAGTATTAATGATAAATACTAAGTAACTAAACTCTTAATAATACCCAATCTTAATTACTTAGGAAAAATGTGAATAAGGTGCTAATCCATGAAATTACACTTTGCACTTTGTTTTAAGTCGGTTAGTGGAGCGTGTGTGGTTAACCGGCACACTAACTCGTATTTAACAAGGTAGGCAAAGGGTAACTTAATGTTTATCATAGTATCGATGGAGCGTGTGTGGTTAACCGGCACATCGATTGAGGGGTAAACACTTAAGGGTACCAAGTAATTTGCATGGTTACTTCACACCTTGTTTTGTGATCCTCGGCATCCCAGTCACAAAACCTGAAGGGCACACTCGAGATTGAAACATGCCATTGAAAAGTTCAATGAATCTCAAAACATCTAGGAGTTTCAAATCCAATTAAAACCAAATAATATATTTCGTTTATCTTAGTGGAAATTGGTGAATCGTCATTCACCTACCTTCAAATATTTTATAGCTTGGATTACGGCATCCCTCTTCTAAGTTATAAAATAGTTTGTTGGGTCCTAGCCTTAATATTTCATATTGGGTGTTATATTAAGGACTTAAGATCAACTATCTTGAATATCTCCCAAAAGATGTCTGGTTTAGACATTTATGATCTTCCCAAATCTCTTGAAACAAGCTTTCCTAAATGAAGATGATGTCCCTTGGAAATCATACTTCATTCACCTCCTCCAATTATTCTCCCCAACCCACAAGTTCTTGAAAAGTTTAAGGTCACTCAAGCCCAATTGGCAAGGCAAGGTCTAGGTGTGGTCACATCTTGGAGATGTAGTCACATATTGACAAGCCGGGAGAGTTGGGTGTCAAAGTCTTGAGAAAGTTGGTGGTTCAATCACTTTTTAAGTCACATAGTGAGTTCCTTTGGGACACCTATGAAACAGACTACGACAAGACCCTTAATGATCTTATCTATTTGTTAAGATCAACTTCCTTAAAACTTGATGGACATTGACAATAGTGACATAGGAAATCCAGAAAAGTATTCTCTTCCCAATGGAAAGGGATCGGACATAGTCAACTCGGTTGACCAAATGGTAAAGAGAAAAGCTAAGTCTGTGATAGTCTCGTGTACCATCATCAAAGGGTCCATATGTTTATATTGCCAAAGGAAGGGGCATTGGTTGCGAAGCTGCCAAATTTACCTAAGGATGTTAAAGTCAATAAGTTTGACTCTACTTCAGGTAAAGTCCACTATCTAACTCTGTTAAGTTCTATTCTGAGATTCCTGATACATGATGTGACTGGGTCACATGGTGATGTTTTAAGAATCAAAGGAAAGTGAAGAAACTTAAAGAAAGAATATGCTGAATCTGATTGCATAGATGGATTTCTATCGCGTAGTTTGAAGATCGGATTCTTGAGCTACTTCTTAGGAGTTATGAGATATTGCTTAGGAATAGATAACAACAAGTTTTCATATGGATTGTAAGGATAAGTTTTTCCACAAAGTTTTAAAATAAAAGGAAATTTTTATTTATTTTATGTATCCTTACAATGGCATTTGTGAAAATCTATGTTGCTTATAAGATTCCATTAATAGCAAGAGTGGAAATATGAAATTGATCCTTTCATTTGTGGTAATGTCTAAATTTACCAAATAAGGAAAGATTCTCATCACCCAAGTTTCAATTGGATCGGAACTTGGAATCATGCAAGTTGTATAGCATGATGAATGAGAACTTTCAAGTATTGGAAAAATTAAGACTAATTACTCGGTCACATGGATGTGTGAGTCAAGTAAAGGACTAAGGGATCGAGTACACATTCTTGTGCACTGATTAAGTCCACCACAAAAGATTGATAAGACTATTTGTCATAGTTTACTAAAGCTCAGTAAATATGATCATACTTACAAGCTTAAGTGTAACTCTGAGACATTGGAAAAGGTTCCAATGTATGGTAGAGCGAATAAGAAGAATCAAATTAGGCAGAAGGCTAAAAGTTTCTCAAATATGAAAAATTAGGAGAGTACTTTAGTATCAGTTTTGTGATCATCTTAATGATTAAGAAACCATATCAAAATTAGTTCTCTAAGGAAAATCTTAGTGCATTCTTATGACTAAGAAGAGAAACTTGAATTGTTGAAGTGGTTAAATCAAGAAGATGAGTCATACTTCGTTCCAATACAAGTCTTAGAGTCATACTCCAAGATTGTAACTTGAGTGACATGTCTCAAAGAAGGTTTAAAACACTTGTTAAATGTAAGAGTAAAAGTTTTCTACTCTTGTACATTTGAAATTGGTAAATTTTGATGTTTTGGATAAAACAAAGACCAACTAAGGCCAATTGTGTGAAGTGTTTGTCTTGATTAGAATCCGCACTATCTCTTGGATGTTTGACAAGGGAGTCTTATATGTCAAGAGGACAGTGGAAGTCTTAAAGGTCTTGAAAGTCTCAAGAACTAATCAAGTATAAAAACCTGAAGTTCTTCACTAGCACACGACTTGAGGTTTATAACCTATCGTACTGACATATTCTGTGCCCATTCCAGTTAAGGTTGGCTTTGCATATGAGTTCTTAGAGTTCTCAATTGGTTGCACAACAACTTGGAAGCAATGATAGGCCCTTGAGCTGCCAGGTGGCAAGAGGTTAAGATTGAGTTCAGTCCATATGAGTTTGGATTTGTCATTATCCTTGTCCTGTGACTATGGTTTTGACAATTCACATGGATAAGAACACATACACCAGCAAATCTAAGTGTCATAAGGTTTCTCTCCAATTCATGAAAATGATGGTGAGGAAACACTTTCACTAAGTAGATTTTAGCTAGATAGCAATTGTGATATTTGCATTCTCAAAGTCGTTAATGGAGCGTGTGTGGTTTACCGGAACACTAACCTGGACTTGTGACAAGTGGCAAAAAGGTCTAACCATTATGATTACGGCATCCCTCTTCATAATTGTTTATACACACAAGTGTGCTATCTAAGGGAAGGTGTATGATTTTGATAAAGTCTTATCAAAACAATCTAGTATCAGAAATCTGAACTTTGGTAAGAAAGTCAATGAAGTATTGATTTCTAGAAGTCCAGCTGATTTCTGAGTACATGTCAAAGCTAGTGGGAGCATAAGTGTTATGCTAATAATCATCATGTTAGTGGGAGCTGATAAGTATTGCAAGTTAGCAATGTTAATTATAGAAAACAAAAGGTTTCAATTGGGAAAAGTTGTTTTGCTATAATTAAGGGAGAGGAAATTATACTTCATCTCAAATCTATAAGCTTAGATCGTGAGGTTTTAATCATTTAGTCAAGGATATATATGAATTTCATGTTGGAATGGCTCAACATAAGGAAATTCTGTATATGGGTCCATTATTTGCGTTCTAAAATTCTATTATGATTACGGCATCCCTTTTCATAATCTGAATTATGAGAACTTGGCAAATTGAAATGGAAATATTATAGCAAAAGACTGGTTTAGTCTTTATGTGAGACATCATGAATCGTGTCCCATATGCTTCGGATATAGGATCGATTACATGTGCTATGTTCATCCTTTCTAAATTTTTCCAAATGCCTAGGGCATTAAGAAGGGAAAAGGTTTAGAACTGGATATGACTAAAAGGATTAAACAATTGCCGATGACAATCTAAGGTTTACCAAAGATTGGTTGCTCAAGGACAGTTGGAAGTATAGTGATAATTCTGGAAGGACCATATTGACATAATCTGGAAGGAGGCAACTCTTGTTCAAAAGTGATAGTCAAAATGGAATCTGGAAATGTTTCAAAGTTAGAATTTTCAATCTGTTTAAGATTAGGAAACTTAATGCAAGAAGGATGTTTCCAAGGAGCTGATCTCCTTTGGAATACTCTGTAATGATTGTTGTCAAGTCTTTTCTGACTTTGTGCATAATCATTACAAGAGGATCAATGCATATAAGTTTAGAATCTAACAGATTTCAGTAAATGACATGAATTTGGAATTCTTGTATTTGCAGTAAGGATTTGGGAGTGTGAAACGAGAATCATTGAAGTTATGTTCAATTGATCTAGTTCACAAAGTAAAGATCATAGACAAACATAGTATGCATACTTGGTGTATGGCATGACTAGTGTTTAGAAAACATAGTATACATGCTTGTAGAATGGGACAACTATTGTTATAAATTCAAGAATAAAGTTGATAGCTGAAATAGTATACAATGAATAATGTGTAATCATATGGTGATAAATAAAAGGTGTTTTATTTATGTTCATAGGTTTTGATACCATATTGGATTCAATTATTATTGTGTTTCATTTTGCATGTCTTGACTTCCAGAATAAACTAGGTTATTCTTCCGGAATGACTAAGTTATTCAAACCATCCACAGTCGGTCATATGTTGGAAGTAGATATGAATTAAGACTGTCATGGGTTGGCTTGTAGAGGTCTAAGGTGTTGGACAAAGGACTAAAACACTCATGAGTGCTCATAAGTTCTAAGTATTGGATTCAACCCGCGCTCATTGGAATCACTTCATGGATTTTATCACGAGTGATCATGAGACAATAATATCTTATATTCTTCAAACCTAGAGATATGAGTTGTTACTATGAGTTGATAGTACATTGATTGCACGAAAACGCATTTGGTAACTCGGTGCTAAAAAACGTGCCTTTGTGTATGATTCAACAAGTAGTAGAACAAGCCATATGAGTCGAAGTTTATCCATTCCTTTTACCTTCGGGATAAAAGCGATATCTGTGGGGCCCTCGATGATTTGATGATGACAAATGGAAGTGCTCGGCCGGGCCAAGACTGATTTGATTTGTTCAATTAGTCAATCATCATAAATCGGAAATCGGGAAACAACAAATGGACAGAGAGAATGATTATAATCCATGTCTCAGTCCATATGATATCTAGAATGGAGGAATATATGATCCCTTATCTAATGGACAAGTCATTGACAAAGGTCAGAGTTCATCGACAATGTCAGAGTTCGACAGAAGCTTTTGAGAGCTACGATTTCCAGTTGGTTCCTAAAGTCATACGCAATATTAGTTTTAGACTTATCCCAGTGGGAGACTGTTGGATTAATGTCTAAGTCCATAACAATAATTGGTAAGACTTGACCCGACCCGGCATGGTCCATTTGGGTTGCATGGCATCATGCACATGGATAGACTATAATGAGAGAAATAAGACACTTATGGTTATTAATATATTATAAGTTCTAGTATATTAATAATAAGAATAATAAGATTATTTAATTAGTATTGATCAAGAATTAATCTAGTATTAATTAAGTGATCAAAAGAAGACTAATTAAATATATGGGTTGATTGTGTAAATCATCCATACTTGTATAGTGGTCTAATGCTCCATGGATAATCAAGTTGGGCTAAAACCCATAGGATGGTCCATGGATGCTCCATGGTGTATTTGAACCCATGGATCCAAGTAAATGGAAAGTAATGACAATTAGGGTTTACCCTAA